>NC_067407.1:119974360-120274446 GCF_009764475.1 Pristis pectinata
ATGGGCGTGATTAAATAATAATTATTGCTGCCACGCATAAACTTAATTTTACATGGTTGCAACCTCATTCTTCCGGAACTTAATTTGTTTAGATATCTGAAAAGGGACAGTATTTTCCTCTTTTTTTTTGTTAAGCACTCGCTTCTTCTCTCCCAGTGTTGCTTTGTCCATCCCACTCTGTCCCTCATTATCCCTCCTTCTTTGTGATGTGTGTGTATAGGCACACGCGCATCTCACTTGCTCTCGCTTGTGCTATCTCTCTCTCTTCTGCTTTTCTCTCCTTTTCGTGTGCGTGTATGCATGCACACCTTTTTCTGTTTGTTTGTGAGTGTGTGTTTGCACGTCTCTCCCTCTTTCTCTGTTTCTCGTGTGTGTGTGTGTGTGTGTGTGTATCTCAATTCCACGTCAATGATTCAAACCTGCATTTTACTTTACGTTTCATGAATCCTATGTGTCTCAGTTCTTCAAAAGGATTAGTAGATTCTCATGACTCTGTTGGTAGATCAGCTCAAACATACCACAGTTTTTCCTGTAGAGGGTGGTGCACTGAATCCGATGTCTAATGACAATAAGTCTCTGTTCAAAAGCTGGCACAAACCCTCTGAGTTTATGTCAGTTTAGTGAAAGGTGAATCCTGTTCCTTTATTGCTGATCACAAACGCAGGGCCAACAAATCTCCTGTAGCCTAATTGGGTGATGAGGCATGTTAGGTATGTTATTATGCTTGTTGTTTTTCCCAGAATCAATGGTGAGCAGAACGTGACTCATGAGACTGATATAGTTCAAGTCTGGCTCCCAGAGATTTGTGGTAAACATGCTTTGTTGTTCTAGATTCCTAACTTTGGCAGGTATTGGTGGCAGGCATGCATTGGAGGGCTATGATGTCCACCACTTGTTCACCTTTAATATCAGCAACAGGTATGTATCAGAGGGTTATGCCATCCAGGACATGTCGCTATCCAACTTAGCAGACAAAATTTGGAGGGCTATGTCTTCCAGCACACATTGTGCTCTAACCCCAGCAGATTGGTCATAAAACATACACTGCGTACACCATCTGTGAGATTAAACTGCTGTAGTCAGTCTGCATTCAGCCATCGTGGTGAATGTGTGTTGTGCTCGTTGTCTCTCTGCAGAATATTTATATGGAATACAGAAGATGTTTATTACAAGCTGTGATTGGACTCAGATTTGAATGTTAACAATCTGCATTAACTTTGAGGATGATAGTGATGTTGAATTGGAAAAAAAAATGTTGGTATGAAGGGGGGAAACACAAATGTTAAACTAGAATGAGAAGAAGATTTTGCATGCACTGTTGAAGGTGGCAGACTGCTCTGCCTTATCTGCAAAGCATTGGTCATTTACCCCAGAGTGAGCAATTTGAGCATCACCACAAAATGCATCTCAAGTTTTCATCTATATGTCCTTCTGGATTAGAATTAAGGAAAAAACAAGTTAAACTCATTAAAGTCATGCCTGAACAGCCAATAGACGCTATTTTTTTGGGTACTATAAGAGAGGTGACCGGACAACCAAATGATGTGCTGTTTCCCTCCCCCCCCCCACCTTTTTGTGAACTTGTATTGGTCTGTTTGGAAATTTTAAATGAAATCTGTTAAAGTGAAATGTATTCATTTACTTAAAATGAATGGGTTTTTTGTTTCTTTTTCTCAATATTTTATATGTTGTTGTTCCAACCTGCTGCAAGCCTGACAAATGTTTTAAAGCCGTCTTCTATGAAGGCAATATTAGCTACAAAAGAAATGCTGAGGCTGCTGGTTTGGCTTTTTATGTACCTGAGCATAAATGCACACAACGATGATAAATTCAGGAGAGAAGTATATGAAATTAAAAATGGATTTGCAGAGTTAATGATTCCAATTGTAAGAAACATTTTGATGTAAAAGTCTCCTGGAACAAAGTGATTCACACTTTCAAGTCTTTATTACAGTGTAATAAAGAAGTCCTAAAGGTTGCCCAGAAAAAAAGTTTTTTTGCTTGGTTGAGTAGAAATAGGATTGATCGATTTATTATACTGCAGTTATATGATTTTAAATTCCTAAATAATCAATGGTTACTGGTAGCAGCCGCTTCTATTTCATTAGAGATTGTTCTTGGCATCTGGAAACTTCCCATAAGTGAAATAATTAGCAGATTGTAAACCTGACTGTTGTAGAAAATTGATGGGAAGTCACACATCAATACTTCTAGTGAGCAGATTCTGAGTTTTTACTGCAAGCAGAATTTAACTCTGGAGAATCCAAGTGTTTGCTTTAAGCACAGCACAGTTCGGGTAACAGAAATTCATTCTTGTGGAATTCACAAATCACTACCAAAATATTCCATGATACGGAATAAAAATTTGTTCTTTCTGAATGTATGTAAGAAAAAATAACCAAACAAACACAAAATACAGAAGGAACAAACTGTCAATTTTTCTCAAGGGTTTGTGTTATGGAACATCACAGTACAGATGTTTTTCTAGGAAGACAATCCCTCCATGATGAGGGGGTGTACTGTTTATTTTTAAGTGAGCAATGAGTTATGTGGTCATAACTCCACTATTTCCAACTGAACTATATCTGGCTGAATCCTTTGACAGCCTTCCTCACTATCCACAACTCCTCCAATTTTTGTGTTATCTGCAGACCTACTAATCAGCCTACCTGCATCTTCTTCCAAACCATATATGTTTTGGATCCAGTTACCCAGCTTGCCTTGAATCCTGTGTACCTTAACCTTCTGGACCAGTCTACTATGTAGGACCTTGTCAAATGCCTTACTATAAGTCCATGTAGATAATGTCTACTGCCCTGCCTTCATCATTCTTCTCAGTTACTTCCTAAAAGCTCAGTCAAGTAAGAGAGACAGGATTTCCCCTGCACAAAGCCATGCTGACCATCCCATTGTTTCTTAGAATTTTCTCCAATAATTTCCTTACTACTGACGTAAGGATCACCAGCCTGCGGTTACCTGGCTTATCCCTGCTGCCTCACTTGAATAAAAGAACAACATTAGCTATCCTCCAGTCTTCTGGCACCTCACCTGCTGTTAACAAAGATGCAAATATTTTCGTCAGGGCCTTGGTCATCTCCCATCTTGCTTCCCATAGCAACATGGGCTTGTTCTCATCCAGCCCTGGGGGTTTATTAACCTTTTATGCATCCCATCTGATACCTCTTTCTTTTTAATACTGACCTGTTCCAGATTATCCACATATTTCCTACACACCACACCACCCCCCCCCCCCACCCCACGAACTCACTGTCTTTCACATCCTTCTCCTTGGTGGATACAGACAAAGGAGTATTCAGTTAGGACCTTGCTCACATTGCCTGGCTCCACACAGAGATTACCCAAGTACTGATGCAGAAGTCGGGTGTGGCCTTCACCAGGTCAATTTATTGTGGAGTCTTCGTTCGTCATGACTTGGGTGCAATTGAATCTCTTCACTATCTAGATCACAAGACAAGGGAGCAGAAGCAGGCCATTCAGCCCATCGAGTCTGCTCCAAGGAAAAGGGAAAACATGAGAATTAGGGGGGGAGGAAGAAGAAACAAAATTCTTATCCCAATTTCCGGCCTTATCCCCATATCCCTTGATACCCCAACTATTTAGATATCTATCTATCTCTTCCTTGAACGCCCACAATGATCTGGCCTCCACTGCTGTACCTGGCAAGGAATTCCACAATTTAACCACCCTCTGGCTAAAGAAATTTCTCCTCATTTCTGTTTTGAAACTGTACCCTCTAATTCTAAGATTGTGCCCTCTGGTCCTGGACTCACCCACCAAGGGAAACAGCCCAGCCACATCTACTCTGTCCATTCCTTTAAACATTTTAAATGTCGCTATGAGGTCCCCTCTCATTCTTCTGTACACCAGTGAGTACAGTCCAAGAGCCAACAAACGCTCATCATACATATAAAGATTCAAAACAGAAAACATGCAATGTGCAGCGACTTATGAGAAAGCAAGTCATGTTGTCCTCGTGATAAAATGCACATCAGTCAGCATTATGAGAGGTTTTCTCTCCATTTGAGAAATTACAGAGTTGATGGGAATTTTTCCCTTTCTTCACTTGCTGATTCAACAAGTACTTCCCCTTTTTTGTTAATTTTATTTTCGTTGCTTTGATAGTTTTTTTTTCTCCACTTAGATATAATTAAGATCAACTGGCCTCAAATTTTATTGTTCACTTGATTCAACAGCATGATAAATTAGTTGAATGCTGTCCCTGGTCAGGGATGTAATTTCCCACTGGAATGCAATAAATCCACTTTGGTGTAAAGATTTCATATTGCATTTCTGTGACACCAATGTAAAACAGTACTGAATGTAAACTGCAACTAATTAGTTAATGTGCCTGCTCATGTACATTGTCACCACTGTGACATGTATAATCAAAGGTTTGAATCAATTAGGTGTAAAGGAAATGAAGTTAGAATTTTTCAAAATCTTGTCCTATGCTTCAGTCAAATGTTTGTGTCAAATTTGTTGTGATCACAGGTAGGAAAAAACGCATTTAGGAATTGAAAGGTGATTGTGGTCTATGCCTGGAACCATTTTCCATAATCAGAGCATTTTTTTGCTTGCAGCCAAATTCAATGTTCCAGTTTGAGCATTTTCTCAGTCATCAGATTTTTTTTGTCGATAGTTTCCAGGAAGAGTATGCAGATTTCAGTGACAACAGTACTGTTCTTAGCTGTGCTATCTCTGTTTTTGAAGGGCAGTTCTCCATTCCTGGTAGTTCTACAAGAGGGCTTCTTTTAAAATCTGGGCTGTAATTGCTCTCTATTAAAAAAGTAAAAGTAGTTTCTGAACAGTAGATATCTTATCCATTTCTCCAATGAATCCTATTGAACTTAATGTTCTGGGTTTTCTAGAGACTAGACCAGGTTTCTGTGGTTATAAAGTGAAAGTTTTCCAATCGTTGTTGCAGAATTATTTGCTTTCTGTTTAAAGAGTGGATGCTTGACAGCATATTTAGTCAGAACTCTTGAACAGTACAGGCGTTGACCCAGTCTGCTGATAAATCTGTACCCTGGGTTTTAGAATACCATGTGAAATCTACCATTTTTTTAACTTGCTGTATAAAGTTTCCTGATGGGAAAGTAAGAGGCTGAATTTATTGCCAGAGCAAATCAATGCAGTTTTCCTCAGCTCTAAATGAATTGATATTCTTGTGTGACATTAAATTTACTGAAATGGCAAAAAGACGTTTTTTGATGCTGATCCACAATATGGACAGATCATTTTAAACAATGCTAAAACAAACAATTCTGAAGCAATCTGATTCATAAAGTATGTTACTGAAAGTCAGATTCCAGTGGCTGTAGTTCAATGCATATATTCCATGGATATTTACAATTATATTTGAATCAGACTTGCCTTTTCTGTTGGTCTGAAAATCTAAGAATGCGACTGAACTAGGCATCCTTGTGGAGGATAGAAGGATTAGAGAAGCACCATGAGGAAGAGTGAAGAAGTAATTCAATGAAATGGTGCTTATTCTGAAATAAAGTTCCATGTTATAACTATAATATTACAAGTTACTTACACAATGGTATTTCCTGTGAAAATGTACGGATTAGTCATGAAGGGAGAAGTTATTTCTATATTATTGGATCCCCATTGTAAATTGATAATTGCTTTCATCATGAAACTTTCTTGAAATGCGACAGTTCTCCAAAACTCAAAATGCAAAAACTTCCACAACAGAAGACCAGCCAGCATTAAGTAGGAAGTACTTTATTGTTTTTAGCCAGCTTCCTCCCATCCTTTGTCTAGGTCCTGGCTCCTACTGAGATTGGATGCCAGCTTTCCTCTTGTGCCTTGTTCAAGAAACCTTTCGTGTGTGAGACTGGATAATATATGTATTGGCATTTGCCCGATCACATCCTTGCTACATATCATTTTCCATTGGAGTTACTGCACTCGAAGAGTGGCAACAGTTTTGAACCAAACAGCAATAGTTTAGATTTGTTACATCTCTGTTAACACATTGAGATATTTAATCTTCAGTTGAGTAGCTTAATGTAAACTCCAATTTTGCTACAAAGTTTACAGTGTAATTTGTACTGGCTGAAGTGAAACTGACACTCTTAGTAATTGGAAAATGTTGGAAACACTCTGGTCTTTGGAAAGAGAAGCAGGTAATGTTTCTGGTCAAAAACACTTCATCTGAACTCAGTTTGATGAAGGGTCTTAAAAGTTAACTCTGATTTTCTTTTCACAGATGTGACTTGATTTGAGTGTTTTCAGCATTTTCTGTTTATATTTCAGATTTCCAGACGTTTTTTTAAAAAAAATCACTCTTGGGAATCATTTTTCCTTAAGATTATTCCTAAGATGTATCATAATTTATACTATGAGAGTACAACCACTAGATAGCCTGAATTTTATGGAATTGAACATACATCTTATGTAAATATCTTTTCAATTTAAAAAAAACACTTTGTACTTTTAGCTCATTTTTTTGTCAGAAAGTGATACAAATCTTCAGTCAGAGATATCTGTTAATAGTTTTTTCGTTCCTCAGGGTTTTCTCTTGAGCGTCAGACTTCATCTGTTACCTCAAGGGTTCGTCTGTTTGAACGAGAGGAGGAAACAATGTCCTGTTTTGAGAAAGCTGGTGATATTGCTCTGGTCTACTTACAAGAAGGGGAACGGGTAAGGAAAACTCTCTTTAACTTCCTTTTGGTCGTAAGCGAAAAATGAGAATGAATGAGGATTGAGAAAACCAACAGGCTGGGCAACTGGGGAATGCAGTGAGCTTGGAGTTTTTCATCCTTTTGGATTTGGGTTTGAGTTCATTCAAGGCTGATGGTCTGCAAGTCTCTTTTCACTGCCAGGAACCTACATGAAGTAACCTCTTAAACACTCCAAGTTATTGCAGTAGACCTGCATCTACACTGCATCTTACATGCAAGATCAATTAGGAAATGAGGAAAAATTCACAGAAAAGGATAAGTAGCCACTTCTTTTTGTCTGCCCTGGAAATGATTGAATTTATCATTCGTGATACTGTCTGCTGCCTCACTTTTAGAGGTTGAGCAAGAAAAGGGATCTTTTATTCTCTCTCTCCCTATTTTTCCCTCTTCCCTCTCTTAATTGTAATCACTGCTTTCTGCAGCTCAGTCACTCCCTTGTATCTAGTTCAAGTGCCTATTTAGAAGCAAGCCTAGCCAGAGAGAACTGCAAGTCATGTAGATGTGTTGAGGAAGTTGAAAGTAAATGAAGCCCGTCAGACCCTGCCATCAGTGATACTTAGAGCTGTGCATTTTTTCAACATGGGTTAGAGATGGTATTCAGGAGCAGGATTGGTATTCAGGAGCAGGATTGGTTTATGTATCTAGAGGAAAAGGTGAGCGAAAGTTAATGTGGGGAAAAGGAAATGGCAGAGAACTTAAGCAAGTATTCTGTGCCAGTCCTCAAGGAAGAGGCAGAAAATCTTCCAAAAATAGTGGAGAATTACAAATGTAGAGTGAATGACGTGCTCAAAAAATTAGCATTAGTTTAAAAAAAGTACTTGAACAATTAAAGGGATGATCTTATAGAGGTTTATAAAATCATGAAGGGGAGTCTTTTCCCCATGGTAGGGGAGTCCAAAACTAGGGAGCATAGATTTAGAGTGAGAAGGGAAAGATTTAAAAGGGACTTAAGGGCAACTTTTTCTATGAATCTATAAATCTATCTATGACTAAAAGATGATAAATCACCAGGACATCATGTTCTGCATCCCAGGGTTTTAAAGGAAGTGGATATGGAGATAATGGATGCACTGTAATTGTGTTCCAAAATTTCATGATTCTGGAATGGTTCCCACACATTGGAAGGTAGTGAATGTAATCCCACCATTTAAAAAAGAAGTGAATGAGAAAATAGATTTATAGATCAGTTAACCTGACATTAGAATGGAACCTATTATTAAGAAAGTGAGGGAAAAAAAGGTATTTAGGAAGATGATAGGCTTGAGCAGAGAGATTGTAGATTTATGAAGGGAAAATTGTGTTGATGAATTATCTCATTATTTGAGGTTGTAATTAGTAAAATATACAAGGACAAACCAGGTAATGTGTTTTTTTTAGAGTTTAAGAAGACCTTCAGCATGGTGCCCAACAAGAGATTTCTAAATAATGTTGGAGTGCACAGATTGATATGTTTCTTATCCATGTGGCCTTGTGATAGAACCTAGAATAGCAATAGGTGAATAAGAGTAATATGCTTGGACATTGTACCAGCATGTTCTAGCCTAGACCTCAACCCCTCCAATCATGCTCAAGCAAAATTCTATTGCATAATTGAAGGTGAAAATGCAGAGCCACATCTCTTGGAAAATATTACCTGGTTTTACAATTCTTTTTATATTAACTATTTTTCTATTTTTGCTTGCTGAAGACCATGATGAACACTCAGTCTAGAGCGATCAAGGGGATTGTTCCAGTTCAAGAGATGGAGCTTACTTACTTTCTTGAAGCTGCATTGCAAAGTGCTTATGTGGCCTATTTCAAAAAAAGGTAAACATCCTTGAAAATTATCTGTGGCCTTCCACCTGCTTTTAACTAGTGGCCTTTATTATTTACTTGTGATGCAGTCCATTCCTTGGGAGTCATTTGTACAACTTCTTTGTTCACAAGTGCACTTTTAAACAGTAGGCAACCTTCAAGCAGGGGTGTGTAGAAAAACATTATGAAGTATAAAAACATAAGTCATTGACCCATAATTTCCTGTCAAAATATCGATGTTGCTTATGGCAATTGTGCCACAGCAATTTAATTTGAGGGCAGATGCAAGGTTAAACATAGAAAACGATATGCTGAGAGTTAACTACTGAAAATTAACTATTATATGTGGAGGATATCATTCTTTCATGTTTTAATTGTAGATTTTTTTTTATTTTCCTGCCTTTATTTCTCTCTCAATCCGGTCTTTCTTTACCTTTCAACACTACTTGATTTGACATTAGATTCATTCATTTATATTTCATTCTCAAATTGTTAATTTTGCACTGCTTCAATATGACTGTTTGAGGCAATGCCCATTGCTTTGACTGTTCACTAAATTCCTGGTGTACAGTTTCCCACACTGCAAAGTTGTCAGTAGGTTGACACGTACATTTACATAAAAGCAAGTCTGATCAGTCTAGATAAGGCTACTGCAGGAAATTATGGTCCAGTATGATTTCCTTTGGCAATCCTTTCAGTGGTGGATTCAAAGATACAACAAATAGAATCTCTGTATAATGGCATATTCTGTCTCACATTTCAACATGTAGCATGTTTTTGATTTTTATATACTACACAAAATTATTTTGGGAGTCTTTGTTTGATTTATTTTATATGAATGCATTTGGACAGCAGTTTAATCATTCTGTCAGTCATATTCAAGTTTGGAAGGCAAATCCATTACAACTATTGTGAAGTGAAGCCAGGAGTGGGGTGGGGGTAAGAATTATAGCAGTAAATAAGAAATGATTTTATTTTAAAAAAATCATTGAGGGATCAGAAATATTATGAGGGCATACCAACACAAGCTAACTTGGAAGAATAATATTTTAGTTGGATGGAGGCAATGGGTGAATGTAACTGGTTACTTTTCCTGTTCTATCTCCTGGTGTGTTACAGAGCTTTGAATAGATGCCTATCAAAGGAATTGTTTGCAGTGCCATGGAATCTGAGGAGCAAAATTAAAGTAGTAATATACAATGATACAAATTCAAAGGGAGTGCACGAAATGGGAGACCTAGGGGATTAAGTACACAGATTCTTGAAGATGGCAGGATAATTTGAGAGCCTCTTTCTCTTTATGATCAGAGGCAAAGAGTACTAAAGTAAGGAAGTTATGCTAATCCCTCATAACTCATATATTGGGCCTCAGCAGGAATATTGAGTACAAATCTGGGGACCCCGCTTTATGAAGGATGATGCTTATAGATGCATTCATTTCACATCAGCCATCCATACTGTGAGCAGCACCTCCAGTGAAACTTTTGAAGTGGTCAATTGGTAAATTCTGGCAATATTTACACAAGTTAAATGTTTCTAAATGCTTTATAACTTGTTAACTTTATTTAATGAATTTTAACTGCTTCTAAAAAAATCTCTGATCTTCAAAGGTTTGGAAACATTGAGGGCCTCAGGTTCTACTGCCTAAGGCCTAGTCACCACTTACAGACCATTTTGTTTGATGGGACAGCTACAGTAGTGATATGTCCACTGCTTTGGGGGCCCCAAAATTTGAGTGCAATCAGTGGATGAACACAGAGAGTAAACATGTTTAGTCATCTCTTATCCAAGCCATCAGTAAATTGTCAGTCATCACTGTTGATGGATTCATTGTGATTGGTTTGTTTGGAGAGTGACTGATATTACATTATGAGAGAGTTCGGGAATAGGCTTCTTAGAGCTAATAGTGATTTCCTGTTCCTCAAAGCATTTATATATTTGTTCATGTGCTTAATAGGTCAATCAGGGAACTTGATTTTATTTTGAATGGGTTAGCAATTCTTGTGAAATAGGAGTTTTATGTGAATGTATTCAATGGTAAATCTGTAAGCTAATATCAGATGGCATTAGTACACTCCAGCAAAAATGTTAACCCCTTTCTAACCTTAAGCAGTTATTGAAAGACCTGGAAGTGAAACAAGGCCCTGTATAATATAGCAATTCACAGTGCTCAAATGTCCCAAAGTTGTTCAGACCAAATGAATTATTTCTGAAGTGTACATGCTGAAGTAATCTAAGCAAACAATGCCATAAATCATCTTGGTGACTTAGTTTTGTTTTTTTTAGGAATATAGTCAAGGGGGTAAAACGAATTCGGGAAATGTTAAGAGCAGTGGAGACAAGAGCCACACAGAATTTCAGAATGGTATGATTGCAAGACTTTTTTTATATGTTAAGAATTTGTCAATTCCAAAGCAGCAAATCATATAGAGTAGGTACTGTAATATGAAAAGCAAGAATCATCTGCAATAGCACACTGACATAACTGCCACCTTGACACTTCATAACATTAGTCAATGTAAATCATCTCCAGATCTTCACATGATGTTTCATTCGTCAGGATTAGACCAATTAATTCATGTTGTGCAAAATACTGCTGTAGAATTGTTATGCGCTATGCAAGCTGTGTTCCAGTGTCATAATGTCTAGTGTCTGGCTGTGCCTGTAACTGTGAGCAATAATTTTTCAGTAACATTTCTAGAAGCTTATAATGGTTGCATGTTGATCAAGCAGTTGCAGTTGCCAAGAGCTGATGAGTATCTGAGCAGCACACTGGTACACAGACTTTACTCATTAATTTCTGTGGCATCTCACATGGCTTTGTATTCACTTACACATCCAATAGCTTGTGCTTTCTAAGAGGATTTGTTGCAGGGGATTCAGAAAAGTCACTCATTGCTTAAATGATGACACGTTAGTGCTTCAGATGAGAGCTTATGCAGCTGCATTTTGATTGGATGCGAGTGAAATAGCAGTTGAGCAGGTCTCATTTTATATAAGCAAGAGGCATTGATATTATTAGTTTAGCCAAAATATCTTTAGTTTCCTGTACTCCTTTGAATATGTCCACTCAATATTTACATCTCATTCTTACTGTCCCTCTTAAAGGAACGAACCAAGAATAAGAATTAAAGTTAAACATAAAGCAAATGTAAAAGGTCTTTTGCTGAAATATTATTTATTACTTGAAGAAAATACATTTTAAGTGGGTGGTGTTAATAAGATGTTCCTTGACCATTTTTGTTATTAATGATTTAATTTCTGTTACTAATATGTAATTTTTTTATTATCAGTCAAGCCAGATAAGCAACTTTCCATTGCTATCAGAGAGAGAGTACAGTTTTCATTTCTTAAAAGCCTTATCAATTTTAGCACACATAAAGAAGATTAATTGGAAGGAAAGAAAAAAAAGAAAGAGATGTGAATATTTTACAGCACCTTTTCAGGGCTATGGGTCATTTCCAAAGCACTGTACAGACAATAAACTTGGGAAATGAGACAGGCCTACAGATCTTGATTAGGTAAGATGTGTAGGCTTTTCAGTATACATGTGTGCACTTTGCAGAAGGAGTCATTGGAAATGAAAGCTGTAGCTTTCCACCTCCCAGCAACCCTAAGATATCCAATTCATAGTACTCTGAGTATCTCATCATGACACTAGAGAACTTGGCACTGCCAAAGGATTAAATTTGGGAGAAAATGTGCCAACTTGTAACATTTAGCCCTTCTTCACAGTAATGCTCTTGAGCCCTATTGCTTAATAGTAAGATTCTGGCCATTGCACATATTAGGTGGGATACCTCACAAGAACAGAATTTCATAGCACCCGTTTTGTATTGTAATCTGAGTCCCAAGTGTCATTTGACCTCGTAATACAATTTTGCCTTGAAGGCTGCATCTTCTATTAATCGGGTTTCAGGGATACATTCTATGCCGTTTACATTTCTGAACTAACTTCTATAGCATTGTTCCTTGACAAACGAAATAGTTGAGTGAATTTTTATAGGTCTATTATTTGAAGTTAGCATTATTTTTCTGGATCATATTTTCATAGTGTCAGGAATAGAGAAAACAAAGAATATTTGATTATCTGTATCAATGCTTAAATGTAATTCTTTAGTCCTATTAAACACATGTTCATTTAGTCATTCTCTAGAGCAATTGCAAATGGTGCATTAACTTTATATTGAGTGTTTCTGAATGATTTAGGTTGTAGAATGCTGTGCTTGTTTTTTTAAACAGGTTTATTATCTTCTCTCATAGACGATAGCTAAGCAACTGGCTGAGGTACTTCTACACAGTCTGTGTGAGGACAGCTACTGGAATCTCTTTTCAGATCCTCCTCCTGATCTCAGTAACGTGGAAAGTGGACCTTTTTCAAGTGTTGGTTACACACTAACCACTGTTCCTCAGCTCTATCAAGGAGACAAGTATGTGATGAACATCTTACTCACTTGTGTAAAGGAATACTTCTGAACAAAATGCTTGAGATGTTTAAGGTTTTTCTTCATTGCCAATAGGTTAGGTCGAACTGAAGTAATTTTCCCTTGTATTCTCCCATAAACTATCCCCCATATATATAAAAAAAACTGCAGCACTATCACAAAATCAAACTCTAGTTATACACAGAGTGAACAAGGATGAGCAGAGCAACTTCCTAGTTGTGAAGTATAGCGCAAGAAATGAACATTAATACTTTCAATGTCTTGCTGTTTCCATAATTTATTCCACATCTTGCTATAGTTCAGAGAATTTCCTGCTGGAAGGGAGAGGATAATTCTGTTGTAATGAATGATGCAGTATTGCGCACTGTAATGGAAGGTGTGATGTTGAGCAAAGAATAGCACTTTTATTGTGTTTAAGAAGCAGCACAAAGAAGCAAGAAACTAACATGTCGGTCTCTCCTGGCCTAACTGATTGCAAACAGGATAGAACTAATTCCAACTATCCATCAACTCCAGCAGTAAACTTCTATTCATGGTAAGCACTTAGAGGTTGATCAATGAAGACAGTAATGTTGATTCTAAGTGGAGCCAAACATCCAAAGTGCATGGAAATTGCTGAAGCTTTCCTTCAAAGCAATTACTCACTTCTGTTTTTCTAGGCAGTGGGAACAAGAATGTGCAGTAAAGAAACAAATAACAAAAATAGAGCAACAGGCCCAAAATTGAGCTATTTGTGAAAGTGTAAAGATTTCGTACCTTAAAAATCAAAGCATAAAATTGCCTTATCTGTGGATTCATTGTTATCTAAACTTAGAGAGAGTTTCAGCAGTCCTTGCACCAAACTCAGCCTCAAAGCAGTCAATGTATTTCCATGCTCCATTCTGTGTATGGAACATGTTTCAGCAAGTGAAATTTGCAGGGAGGTTCTTATTTACACTTTTAATCTAGAAATTTTATTGAAGTAAGAAATTTTGAGAGTAATTACCAGTCCAAGCTGGTGTATTCTGGTTATTTTGCAGAAGTAAATTTTTTTAAAAATCCTCTTCTTATATAATATGCAAATGTATGTAGTTTGGAGAATTATTGCTAGATACAGAAAAGGAGTAGACATCCCATCTGTGAACCTCAAACCAAGGGCACTGAGACAGTACAGGGGACAGTAACCTGTGCCTTGTAAGTGAGATCAGCCAGTCACTGTAGAGAGCAATCAAAATTGGAGTCATACTCTGTATGGTGCAGTTCTGCACTGCATGGTTCATTTATGCACTCAACTCATGAGTGCTAGTGTATTGTAATCATCACCAATTGTATGGCAAACAAATAAGAGACCAAGTGTAAATGTGCTTCACAGCATGATCATTGAAAGATACAGAATAATGTTTATATATCTTATCACTGATGAATAATACATAATATCTTCAGACACTAGCTTGCTTTAACAATGAAAGGAAGAAATCATGCAGAATGAACTTGACCTAATTCAGTGCAGTCTTCTTCTCAGCTTGTTCTGCCCACGGGATATTGTTGAAGAAGCACTCCTACTCCTCCTAATCAGCGAGTCAATGGTAAGTTATGTCGATAATGAGAATAGAAATTCCAATCCTTTCTTTTGAATCACAAATTTTTATGCATTTGGTCTTGAGCTCATCAACAAAAGCCATGAAGGGAGACTCAGCTACATTATTAATGGCGAGTCTTTTAAAAAAAAATGCCTGCAGCTACAAATCAGTTTCTTGAAATAAAACGTGTACAGACTCTTTACAAAGTCTTTGTTACTTTCTGTCAAATTAGTTTCATTGTTATTTTCATTGTACTCAACACAATCACTTGCCTCTGCTAAAAAATTTGCCTGGTGGTTGGGATGAGGCAAAAGGTTTGACCTTTGATGTCTCCTATGATTTGCAAGATAACTGCCAATCAGTAGACTTGCATATTAAGAATAGACACTAGTGAGATATTGCAGAATTATATTCCAGATTTCTTTCTGCAGACAGTTTGTTTTCAAGGTTCTCCATTAAGAATGCAGTTGGATTCTCTGTTGACGTTTTGTTAATGAGTGCACAGATGTCAGCTGCGGAGAGAAGAAATGTGCAAAAATATAGGAAATGATGGGACATGTTGTTATAAGTTTTTTTTTGAAATCTAATATATGAAAACTGTGGACTTTGGTTAAAATATTGTGCAATATAAATCTTACTGGATATAACATAATTGGGCAAAGGAGTCATTAAGAGAGCTTACACAGAAGCTGCACATTTGGCTAGACAAGTGAAAGGTAATTAAAGAAAACAAATTGAATTTTTGGCTTTATATTCAGAATAGTATAGTTCAAATTCACAGATACCACCAAATATTAAAAGGATGCCCAGACTTGAGTGCGAAAAAAGCAACGATTTAATGTGAAAAGGGATTGGACTCTGGAGGCTATTGAACTGAAGCTCATTTGTTAAGAGACAAGTTGATTGTAATTTTCTTCCACTACTGTGAGTTGATGCTAGATTAATAACATTAAATCTAAGATAACTTGGTTTTCATTAAGCAATGATATTGAGGAATATGGGGGCGAAGGAATATAGAGTTAAGTTGTAGAAGGCATGATCTCGTTGAATGGGAAACAGGCATGAGGGATTTAAATAGCTTGTTTCTGTTCCTAGCTTATTCCTATTCTTTATTTATCACTTAAGAATAAATTTATTTTGAGGAACCAGCCATTAGTGAATGCTACTCGAGCATTCCTCTTTTGAACTAGCATTTATTTATTTTTGTTTATTCAATTATTGACATCTCGGCAAGACCAGCATTTATTGCCCTTAACAAAGTGATGAATCTCTTAATTCTCTATTATATGTGGCTGGGCTAGTTGAATTTTTGGTCAGTGGTAATGCCAGGATTTTGATGTTAATGCTATTGAAATGTCAAGCGTAGGTGGTTAGATTTTCTCCTGTCGGAGCTGGCTATTGTGTGGAACTTTTGTGGCATGCACCTGGAGCTCAATACTGCAGAAAAACCAAAGTTGCAAAAAGTGCATAAGTACATAAATAACAAGAGAATATAAAAAGGAAAGAATTTGGCCAGTAGGGACAAAAAGAAGTTAGTCTATGGGTGGAAGGACTAAGGTTCCTGGTGAATATTTTGCAGCTATCTTCATGAAAGACTTGAATGTAGGGTACATAATAAACAAATTTGCAGATGAAATACATAGTTTGTGTGGCTGTCAGTGAGGAGAAATACTTTAGACCCCACAAAGATGCAGATGGTTTTGTTAGCTGAGCAAACAAGTGGCAAAGTAAGAAGTATAACTAGCCAAGTGCATATATAATAAACATTGGGAGGTGTGACACAACATAGACCTTGGAGTGTCATGAAAGATATGATGGTTTAATTAACCTAGGCTTGGAATTTGAGAGCTACAATTGTATAAAAATTCCAGTTAGAATACAGCTTGAGTACTACGTACTCATTTGACCAGCACATTACAAGAAAGGTGTGATTATACTAGCAAGGGTGCAGAAGAGATTTACAAAGGTGTTTCCAGAACTAGAAGATATTAAAAGTGATGAAAGGCTGGGTAATCTAGGGTTGTTGTTTTGTGGAACATAGGAGGCTGACAGGAGATCTAATTGATAGAGTAAACAGGAAGTATCTGTTCCCTCAGCAGTGGGGTATAAAATTAGGTGGCATAGATTTAAAGTAATTGGTTAAGGAGTACCACCCACCTTTGATCATCAGAGTCATACAGCACAGAAAAAGCCCTTCAGCCCAACTGGTCCATGCCGACCAGGGTGCCCATCCAAGCTAGTCCTACTTTCCAATGCCTGGCCCATAACCTTACAAATCTTTCCCATCAATGTACCTGTCCAACTGTCTTTTAAAAGTTGTTATTGTACCTGTCTCACTGCCTCTGGCAGCTCATTCCACGTACATACCACCCTTTGTGTAATAAGAAAATGTTGCCGCTCAAGTTCCTATTAAATCTTTCCCCACTCACCTTAAACCTGTGCCCTCTAGTTCTTGATTCCCCAACCCTGGAAAAAGGACTGAGTGCATTCACCCTTTCGATGCCCCTCATGATTTTATACACCTCTCAGTCTCCTATGCTCCAAGGAATAAAATCCTAGCCTGTCCAACTGCTCCCTATGACTCAGTCCCTCAAGTTCCGGCAACATCTTTGTAAATTTTTTCTGCACTCTTTTCAGTTTAATAACATCTTTCCTATAGCAGTGTGACCAAACCTATACATAATGCTCCAAGTGCAGCCTCACCAGTGACTTGTACAACCACACCATGGCCTCCCAACTTTTATACTCAGTGCCCTGACTGATGAAGACCAGTGTGCCAAAAGCTTTCTTCACCATCCTGCCCACCTGTGACTCCACTTTCAGTGAAGCATGCACTTGTACTCCAAGGTCCCTCTGTTCTACAACACTCCACAGGGCTCTGCCATTCACTGTGAAAGTTCTACCTGGATTTGACTTTCCAAAATGCAACACCTCACACTTAGCCAAATTAAACTCCATTTGCCATTCCTCAGCCCACTTACTCAGCTGATCAAGATCCCCCTGTAATTTTTGACAACCTTCTTTACTATCCACTATACCACCTATTTTAGTATCATCTGCAGACTTACTAATCAGGCCTTGTATATTCTTGTCCAAATCGTTCATATAGATGACAAGCAATGATGGGTCCAGCACCAACCCCTGAGGCACAGCACTAGTCATGGGCCTCCAGTCTGAAAAAAAAATAATCTTCCACCATCACCATCAGCTTCTTACCATCAAGCCAATTGTGTACCCAATTAGCCAGCTCTCCCTGGATTCCATGTGATCTAATCTTCCAGAGCAGCCTACCATGTGGAACCTTATCAAAGGCCTTACTGAAGTCCATGTAGACCAGGTCTACCACTATGCCCTCTTCGACCCCTTTTGGTCACATCATCAAAAATCTCAATCAAATTTGTAAGACATGATCTCCCACGCACAAAGCCATGCTGATTACCTCTAATCAATCCCTGTCTTTCCAAGTGCATGTATATCTTATCCCTCAGAAGCGCAAGTAACTTACCAACCACAGGTGTTAGACGTACTGGTCTGTAGTTCCCAGGTTTTTCCTCCTTCAGTAAAGGCATTGATGATAATTCACCTGGATCAGTCACAAAGGAACTGTGGCTACAGTAGCATGTCAAAAGCTGAATGTCCCGTGGCTTGTAACTCACCTGACACCCCAAAGTCTTTCCACCAACTACCAGGTGCAAGGCAGGGGTGTGATGGAATACTCTGCACTTGGAATGAGTGCAGCTTTAACAGCTCAATGAGTTCATCATTGTTCAGGACAAAATAGTCTGCTTGATTGTCACTAAACATTCATTCTCTTCACCATCACCGCACATTAGGTGCATTGTGCACGTCAACAAAATGCACTGTAGTTACTCGCTCAAGCTACTCCCTTAACAAACTGATGACCTCTACTGCCAAGATGAACAAGTACAGCAGGCACATGAGTAAACCACCTTCCACAGGTTAGCCTACAAGCCGCATATCATCCTAATCTAAAAATGTATCACTGATCCTTCATCATTGCAGAGTTCAGGACCATTAACACAGAGATCCTATGTAGATGGTAGAAAGGCTTTGGAGTGCCTGGTGAGTAAACAACACAGGATCATAGTAAGAGTTCTGGACCATAGATGCAGAGGTTCAAGTTTGGCTGGGGAGTTCGAACTGGGGAATTTAAATTGAAGTCATTGACTAACAACTGGCATTAATAGGGAAGGGGTAGTTTCATTAATAATAACTGGAACTCCTGTATGGGTAAAAATCCATTTAGTTCATCAGTGCCCTTCAAGAGAGGGAATTGGCATCCTTAACCTCTCTTGCTTCTGTGTGACTCCAGACCACCAATGTGGGTGACTCTTAACGGCCTCTTCAGTTCAGGGACAATTCGTGATGAGCAACAATGCCGATGTTATCTGTGATGTTCACATAGAACATAAGATAAGATAAGATCTTTATTAGTCACATGTACATTGAAAACACACAGTGAAATACATCTTCTGTGTAGTGTTCTGGGGGCAGCCTTCAAATGTTGCCACGCTTCCGGTGCCGACAGAGCATGCCCACAACTTCCTAACCTGTACGTCTTTGGAATGTGGGAGGAAACCGGAGCACCCGGAGGAAACCCACGCAGACACGGGGAGAACATACAAACTCCTTACAGACAGCAGCCGGAATTGAACCCGAGTCGCTGGCACTATAAAGCATTACACTAACTGCTACACTACCGTGCATCACAGGAACAGGCCCTTCGGCCCACAATGTTGTGCCAAACTAATTAAGTTAATGACACCTGATCTCTTCTGCCTGCACATGGTCCATATCCCTCCATTCTCTGCATATTCATGTGCCTATCTAAGAGCCTCTTAAACACCTGTATCGTATCTACCTCCACCACCACCCCTGGCAGCGCATTCCAGGCCCTCACCACTCTCTGTGTAAAACAAAAAACTTGCCCCACACGTCTCCTTTGAACTTTCTCCCTCTCACCGTAAATACCTGCCCTCTAGTATTAGCCATTTTGACACTCGGAAAAAGATACCGCCTCTCATAATTTTATAAATTCTATCAGGTCTCCCTCCAGCCTCCACCACTCTAGAGAAAACAACCTTCGTTTGTCCAACCTCTCCTCATAGCCCATGCACTCTAATCTAAACAGCATCCTGGTAAACCTCTCCTGAACCCTCTCTATAGCCTCCACGTCCTTCCTATAATGGGGCTAACAGAATTGAATGCAATACTCCAGATGCAGCCTAAACAGAGTTTTATAAAGCTGCAACATAACTCCCTGACTCTTGAACTCATTGCCTCGACTCGTAAAGGCAAGCATGGCATACGTCTTCTTTACTACTCTACCAACTTGTGCGGCCGCTTTTAGGGAGCTATGGACTTGGACCCCAAGATCCCTCTGTACCACCAATGCTGTTGAGAGTCCTGCCATTAACTGTGTACTTTCCCTTTACATTTTATCTCCTAAAGTGCAACACCTCACACTTGTCTAGATTAAACTCCACCTGCCATTTCTCCACCCATTTCGGCAACTGACCTATATCCTGCTATATCCTTTGGCAACCTTCTACACTATCCACAGTGACACTGATCTTTGTGTCATCTGCAGAGTTACTAACCCACCCATCCACATTTTCATCTAAGTCATTTATATATATCACAAACAGCAGAGGCCCCAGTTCGGATGTCTGTGGAACACCACTAGTCAAGGACCTCCAGCCTGTGAACAGATAATTCAAAGAATATTCACTTGCGATAAGTGTGCAGCCTAGTATTGTTTTATATTTCAATTTGTTTCTATATTTCCTTTACTTTGAAGTCATTTGAACCAAATTCTGGAGTGGAGACATTATTGCATTTAGCACCAGTGACTGAGCACAGATTTCAACCCCATTTGATACTTCAACCAGTTTTGCAGACCAAATATGGAATGCCCAAAATGAAGAGTGTTTCATTCCCCAGTGCCAATTGTGTCGCTGTTGTGAGTGCAATGACTTCAAAACTGTTGTTATGGGTATTCTGATTGATTAGTTAATTACATAACTGATTAACTAACCAACTAACTGAGGCAATGGTGACTCCCATAATCTAAATTAGAAGTATAATGTTTATATCATGGTAAATGGCTACATTATTGTTGAATGGGACACATCTGTCGGATACTTGTGGAAACATTTGGGGTTATTTTGGAGGAATTAAATAGGAGGTTATTTTAAACTTGTCCTGAATCATAATTAGACTCCACCTGTGGTGGCAGTGAGCTCCATACACGATGAAAGTTGCAAAGTTTGATACTAGTAGTGATAGGTTTTGTTTGGGAAAAAGGTTATCCACTGGAGATTTTAAAATTATTAACTAGGTATATAAGGTAAACATAAAGAGGATGTTTCTACTTGTGGGTGAGTGCAAAACTGTGGTCTGTTGTTATTAATAAATTAATGTAAAATTGGAGTGTGGAATGCCACCATGTAGAGTAGTCGAAATGACTAACACGGAGAAAGCACGGAGGATAAAAAGAAGCAGATGAAGTTACCTGCGTGGACAAAGTGCCCTGAATGGGCTGTGTTTACTTCAAGTATATTTATGTATTTCTATGTATAGGGTACCACCACCAAATTAATTTGCCAAGGAGAAATCAATTCTGTATTTCCTTGTCAGGAGTTTCGTCCTGGCCTTAATTAGCAAATGCTCACTGCTTCCGTCTGTGATTTTTATTTTAAATCGGATTGGTACTAGTTTAGTTTAGCTGGATTGTGGAACCACTGATGCTTTCTGGTCAGGATTTCTGTTTCAGAAAAATCAATTACAATTGATCTGAACAGAAAAAAGGATCTTTTCAATCATGGTGACTGTCTCTAAGTATTATCTATCGATTATTTTTTTAGGGCAATGTATTGATTAAATAAAATTGCAGCTGATGCAAAATGTCATGGGTTATTGACAAAATTGTTGCAGATGAATGCAATGTTGTTGGTACACAGTATGCTAATGCATTGATTAGTACACAGTATTTATACACATATAATTTAATGATGTAATGCTATGGATCAGTAGAGAATTGTAGAATCATAATTTACAGAGGAACCATTCCATCCATTCTGTCTAAGCTGCACAAAAATCAAACTAATCGAGCCACTCCCACTTCCCTCTACTTTTCCTGTAATCTTGTAAGTGTGGCTGTTCAAGCATTTATCCTTTTAAATGTGATGAGGTTACTTTGCCTCTACCACCCTTTCAGGCAGTGAATTCCAAGCTCCAATTATTCTTTGGTTGAAAATGTTTTTCCTTGAATTCTCACTAATCTTTCTGCCATTAGCTTAAATCTATACCTCCTAGTTGTTGACCTCTGTTAAGGGAATTATGTCTTTCCTCTTCACTCCATCTCTGGGTCTCATTAATTTTTACACACGGACACATTAGGAACAGGAGCAGGCCCCTGGCCCCTCAAGCTTGCTCTGCCATTCGGTAGGATCATGGCTGATCTCATTTTTAACCGCAATTCCACACTCCTGGCTATCCCTGGTAACTTTTTACCTCTTTGCTTGTCAATAATCTATCTAACTCTGCTTTAAAAATATTCAGAGATTCCGCTTCCACCACCCTTTGAGGAAGACAGTTCCAAAGACTCACAACCCTCAAAAAGAAAAAAACTTAGCCTCCTCTATGTCTTAATTGGGTGACCCCTTATTTTTAAACAGTGACTCCTAGTTCTAATTATCACATGAGAAAACTTCCTCTCCACATCCACCCTGTCAAGATAATGGAATTACACCTCAATTAAATCTCCCTCTGGTCTCCAGTGTGATGAGAAAACTACCCCCATGAAATCAGTCCCTGAATAACTATATTCTGGGGACATCCTCATAAATTTCCTCTACCATATCTTTCCTGTAGGGTGGTGCCCAGAATTGTCCACAGTACTCCAGCTGTGGCCTAACTAATGTTTCATACATAGACTACAAAAGACAAGGGACCTAGTACTGAGTCCTGTACAAACCTCTCTGATAGATTTGTCCCATTTTTCTTTACTCTATACACTGAAAAGTTGCCTTTTGCAGGTTTGAATCAAAAATTTCCTTTGCACAATCCTGTTTTCTCTGGTTCTTGGTCCTATTGCCAGTTAACCACAAATCTGTGGTTTCTGGTTACTGATCCTGTGCTTCTGAAAATAATTTCTCCTTGTTTATTCTGTCAATATACTTTGAATATTTTTCTGCTCTAAGGAGAACAATAACTTATACAATCTGATTTCTTAGAACTTCTTATTGTTTGTGACCTGGGAATCAGTGACATTTACTGACCAATTCAAGAATATCAATTAAGTTTATCCAATGAAAAAAGTTTTGACTAAGTACAGGTGTGGCTTCTGAGATACCATTTTGGCCTAGGGCACTAATTTTAAAAGTGCATTCCTTGCGTATGCTCACAGTGTAGTAGGGAATAGTGAGATAGCTCTGTAGTACTGTAGTGGAGAACAGGGGGATGATCATGTAGCAGAGTAGAGGGGAACCCTGTAGAAGGGACTCTACAGGGTTGGTACCAGGCAGAGAAAGTCTGGAACTGGTTCAAACTGACCTGAACCACGAACTGCAGAGTGAACTCTAGTAAACTCATGCCTGGTTACCAGCCTAATAACAATCCCATAAACTCCAGGACGGAAGCTTGCCATTGTACTTAATAAAGTCATAGAGCACTACAGCAGAGAAACAGGCCCTTTGGCCCATCTAGTCCATGCTGGCCTGGTTTTCTGCCTGGTCCCATCTACTCACACCCGGACCATAGCCCTCCATACCTCTCTCATTCATGCATCAATCCAAACTTCTCTTAAATGCCACCACTGAACCCGCATCCACCACTTCTGCTGGCAGCTCATTCCACACTCGCATCACCCTCTGAGTGAAGTAGTTCCCCCTCAGATTCCCCTTAAATATTTCGCCTATGACTTCTGGTTCTAGTCTCACCCAACCTGAGGGGAAAAAGTCTGCATGCATTCACCCTATCTATATCCCTCATAATTTTGTATACTTCTATAAGATCTCCCCTTATTCTCCTGTGCTCCAGGGAATGAAGTACTAAAATATTCAGCCTATCCCTGTAACTCCAGTCCTCAAGTCCTGGCAACATCCGTGTAAATTTTCTCTGCACTCTTTCAAGCTTATTGACATCTTTCCTGTAGGTAGGTGACCAGAAATGCATACAATACTCTAAATTTGGCCTCACCAACATCTTGTACAACTTCAACATCACGTCCCAACTCCTGTAGTCAATGCCCTGATTTATGAGGGCCAGTGTGCCAAAAGCTCTCTTTATGACCCTATCTAACTGCAGTGCCACTTTCAAGGAATTGTGGATCTGTATTCCCAGGTTTCTTTGTTCTACCGCACACCTCAGAACCCTACCATTCACTGTGTAAGTCTTACCCTGGTTTGTCCTCCCAAAGTGCATCACCTCACACTTGTCTGCATTAAATTCCATCTACCATTCTTTAGCCCATTTTCCCAGCTGGTCCAGATCACTTTACAAGCTTTGATAGCCTTCCTTGCTGTTCACTGCGTCCCCAATCTTGGTTTCATCCGCAGATTTGCTGATCCAGTTTACCACATTATAATGTAAATCATTAATATAGATGATAAACAACAACGGGCCCAGCACCAATCCCTGCAGCACAACACTAGTCACAGGCCTCCAATCAGAGAGACAACCATCTACTACCACTCTCTGACTTCTCCCACTAAGCCAACGTTGAATCTAATTGACTAGTTCATCCTGAATGCCAAGCGACTTAACCTTCTAGAGCACAAAGTCATGTTGACTATCCTTAATCAGGCCCTGTCTGTCCAAATACTTTTATATATCCTGTCCCTCAGAATACCTTCCAATCATTTACCTATGACTGATGTCAGGCTCACCTACCTATAATTTCCGGGCTTATTCTTTGAGCCTTTCTTAAACAACAGAACAACATTAGCAATTCTCCAGTCCTCCGGCACCTCACCTGTGGCTAAGGCTGTTTTAAATATCTCTTCCAGGGCCCCTGCAATTTCTGCACTAGCCTCCCACAAGGTCCGAGGGGACACCTCATCAGGCCCTGGGGATTTATCCACCCTAATTCACCTAAAGACAGAAAACACCTCTTCTTCTGTAATCTGGATATGGTCCATGGCCTCACTACTCTTTTTCCTCTGTTCTATAGACTCTGTGTCTGTCTCCCTAGTAAACACATGCAAAAAAAAATCCATTTAAATGCTCCCCCATCTCTTTCGGCTCCATGCATAGATGACCACGCTGATCTTCAAGAGGACCAATTTTGTCCCTTGCTATCCTTTTGCTCTTAATATAGCTGTAGAAACCCTTGGGATTCTCTTTCACCTCGTCTGCCAGAGCAACCTCATGTCCTCTTTTAGCCCTCTAGATTTCTCTCTTGTGTTCTCTTGCATTTCTTATTCTCCTCAAGTGCCTCATTTGATCCTAACTGCCTATACCTGATATGCACCTCCTTTTTCTTTACCAGGGCCTCGATATCCCTTGATAACCAAGGTTCCCTAAATCTATTAGTCTTGCCTTTTATCCTAATGAACACACAGATTCTGTACTCTCAATATTTCACTCCCACTTATCAAGCATCTGTTTGCCGGAAAACAACTTATTCCAGTCCATGCCTGCCCTTTCTGATGTCATCAAAATTGGCCTTCCTCCAGTTTAGAATCTTAACCCTAGGACCTGTCCTTTTCCATAATTATCTTGAAATTAATGAAATTATTATCACCAGATCCAAAGTGTTGCCCTACACTCAATTCTGTCACCTGCCCTGTCTCATTCCCTCAGAGGAGATACAGTATCGCATTCTCTCTAGTTGGGATGTCTACATATTGATTAAGGAAACTTTCCTGAACACATATGACAAACTTGCTCCCATCCAGTCCTTTTACAGTATTGGAGTACCAGTCAATATGTGGAAAGTTAAAACCACCTACTATCACAATTTTATATTCTGTGCAACTGTCTGCTATCTCTCTACAAATTTGCTCCTCTAAATCCTGCTGACTATTGGGAGGTCTATAATATAGTCCCATTAACATGATCATTGCTTTTTTATTCCTTAGTCTCACCTAAATTGCCTCAGTAGTCAAGCTCTCCAGTATGTCCTCTCTAAGCACTGCTGTGACATTTTCCCTGATGAGTAATGCTACCCCTCCCCCCTATCATGTCTAAAACCAACAGAACCCCAGAACATTGAGCTGCCAGTCCTGCCCCTCCTGCAATCAAGTCTCACTAATGGTTACAACATCATAGTTCCACGTACGTATCCACACTCCACGTATCCACGTAGGTAAGGCAGATGAACTTAATCTGCCTTACCTACAATACTTCTTGCCTTGAAATAGATGCAACTCAGAACATTAGTCCCATCATGCTCAACCTTTCATATTTCATCTTTGCTTGTAGTCTTAACCTCTTCCCACAGCCTCTCTCTCCACTTGCTGCCCTGCCACTCTGGTTCCCACCCCCCTGCAACTCTAGTTTAAACTGCCCAAGCAACACTAGCAAACCTTCCCGCTAGGATATTGGTCCCCCTCCAGTTCGGGTGCAAACCGTCCCGT
Source organism: Pristis pectinata (assembly GCF_009764475.1). Lineage (NCBI taxonomy): Eukaryota > Metazoa > Chordata > Chondrichthyes > Rhinopristiformes > Pristidae > Pristis > Pristis pectinata. Next base: position 120,000,478 of record NC_067407.1, read on the forward strand.
TTGTACAGATCCCACCTGCACTGGAAGAGAGCTCAATGATCTAAAAATCTGAAGCCCTACCTCCTGCACCATCTGCTTTGCCATGTGTTAAACTGCACTATCTTCCTATTTCTTGCCTCACTAGCACGTGGCATGGGTAGCAATCCTGATATCACCACCCTGGAGGTCCTGTCTTTTAACTTAGCACCTAAGTCCCTGAATTCGCTTTGCAGGACCTCGTCACTTTTCCTGTCTATGTCATTGGTATCAACATGTACCACAACCCCTGGCTGCTCCCCCTCCCCCCTTAAGAATGCTATGGACTCAATCTGAGACGTCTCTGACCTTGGCACCTGGGAGGCAACATACTATCTGAGAATCTCGTTCTTGTCCACAGAACATCCTGTCTGCTCCCCTAACTAATGAATCCCCTATCACTACTGCTTGCCTCTTCTTCCCCCTTCTCTTCTGAGCCAAAGAGCCAGACTCAGTGCCTGAGATATGACTGCTGTGGCTTTCCCCTGGTAGGTTGTTTCACCCCCTGCACCGCCCCCCCCCCCACACACACTCTAGCAGTATCTAAAACAATATACTTGTTATTGAGGGGAATGACCACTGGGGCACCCTGCACTGACTGCCTATTCCCTTTCTCTCTCTCCTGACAGTCACCGAGCTACCTGCCTCCTGCACCTTAGGCGTGACCACCTCCCTGTAACTGCAGTCCATCAACCCCTCAGTCTCCCGAATGATCCGAAGGTCATCCAGCTCCAGTTCCCTAACATGGTCTGTAAGGAGCTGCAGCCAGATACATTTCTCACAGATGTAGCCATCAGGGACACTGGAGGTCCCCCTGACTTCCCACATCATGCAAGAGGAGCACACCACTGCACTGGGTGTCATTCCCACTGCTCCATCTGTGCAATAATAAAGAAAGAAAGAGAACTTAACAGAACCTCACCTTAGCCTCCACCTCTAAGCCTCTTGACCCAAAGCCTCAACTCCGCACTCTTAGACTGGCCCACTCACACAATGGCCACTCCAAAATGGCCACTCCGCTTTATCCTGCCTTTTATTGGCTGAGTTGCCATGCACTTAGCCAATCAGATAGGTAAAGACGGAACTGCACATGGCTCATGTAGCTCACTAGATGCTCAAGCTTGACGGCTAACGTAACACATGGGCACTGAAGCTTGACACTGCAAAAGGCTTACCTCATTCTGTGTGTACACAGTGCATGTGGGGTAGAGATGGTGGGGGGAAAGTAGAGAAGAAATAGTTTAATAATAATGAAAACTTTGGATCGGTATGCATTTGTTCTGGGACGAGTGACTCCCCTGTTGACGTCAGCTTGTAATAAAGAGAAAGTTTGTTCTGAAGGTAAACCCCAAACTCCATGTGAATTCTTTTCATCTACAGCAGTATTGAGGTTAAAGTACTTTGCTTCTATATATTTACTACTTGCACTATTTAGTAACTAAGGAAACAAAACATTACAACAATGTCATTATATGTAGAAAATATGGCTTTGGTTGACAGGTGTACACAAGACTAATGGATGACTCAAGATTAAAAATCATACAACTCTATCTATTAGCCCACTTTTTACTTACTAACAGATCTGCAAATAATCACGTTCTGTATTCCAGTTTGCCACAGGACTGGTCAACACTGGGCTACCTGAACTTATTATTGGAGTGAGACTCCTTGCATTCACGTGTAACCTGGAGGCTCCATGCAAGTTCAGCCTTATTGTTGCTATGTACCTTTAGCCCTTGTCCTTGTAGGTGTAGAGGTCTCAGAAGTGTGAAGCATTTTGGCTAATTACTGCAGTTCATTTTGCTGATGGCACAGACTGTGGTTGCAAAAAGTAGCAGTTAAGCCAATATTGTATTTTGGCGTGCTTTTGCCATGTATAACTGAGCTGTAACTCATCTGTATGTTACTGCAACTCAAAATGTTGTATCCAAGCTTTTCCAAAGTTTGAAATGACAGAATGTGTAATTTTACACCAAGGTCTTAAAATGAAATATTGAATGTTCAAAATATCTTGCTACTGTTCTAAAGACAAAGCTGCACCATTGAGAATTTTCATGAGCCTTTTTTTCCTTTATTCCCTCATGATATATAGGCATTGTTAATAATGGCCATTCCTAACTCCCCTTAAGGAAGTGTTGATGATACAATTTTTTGAACCATTGCAGTCTTTGTGGTGAAAGCACTCCCATGGTGCTGCTGGGTATTATTTTGACTCAACTATAATAGAGAAACAACAATATATTTCCAAGTCCAGAAGCTGTGTTACTGAGATAGGATCTTTAAGGAAGTGTTGTTCCCATGTGCCTGCTGCCCTGGTCTTTGTAGGGATAGAGGTGCTGTAGCTGTGAAGTGCTATCAGAAGCTTCTTGGCCGGTTACTGCAATGCTTTTTGAAGATGGCACGCACTGCTGACACTATGGAGTAAGTGAATGTTCAAGTTGATGGATGGGATCTTTTTGACCAAGTAGGTAGCTACTGGATAGCGATGAACATGAATGTTATTGGAGCTCATCACATTCAGGCAAATGGGGAGTATTCCGTCACACTCCTGGCTTGTGGCCTGTGGATGAGAGCCCTAGAGATGAGCCACATGATACATAACACCAAGCCTCTGACCTGTTCTTGCAGCTATAGTATTTATTTGGCAGCTCCTGTAAAATTTCTAGCCAGTGGCAATCTCCAGAATGTTATTAGGGTTGGATTCAATAGTGATAAGTTGAAAGTAGTTTGACTTTGTCCAGTTGGAGACGGTTATTGCCCACTACTGGTGTGGTGTTAAAGTTAATTGTCATTTATCAGTCCATGCCTGAATGTCATAGAGTCATATAGCTCAGAAGCAGACCCTTTAGAATAATGCCATCAGGCATCACTTGGAGACTTAGCATAATGCTTTACAGCGCCAGCGACCCAGGTTCAAATCCGGCCACTGTCTGTAAGGAGTTTGGACATTCTCCCCGTGTCTGTGTGGGTTTCCTCCGGGTGCTCCAGTTTCCTCCCACATTCCAAAGACATACAAATTAGGAAGTTATGGGCATGCTATGTTGGTGCCGGAAGTGTGGCGACACTTGCGGGCTGCCCCCCCAAAAAAAATCACTATGCAAAAGATGTATTTCACTGTGTGTTTCGATGTACATGTGACTAATAAAGATCTGATCTGATCTGATCTTGTCTTATCTTATCTTATCTTATCTTAGTACCAGAGTAACTGAGCAACCAGCTGACCTGCAGTGATGAATGGAGAATTCTCCATCTGGATCTACGTTCAGATCACACACAAAAGCTGAAATGGTATTGCTGTACCAGACACAAGACCATTTCTGGGTGAGGTAGACCAGAGAACACCAGAAGGCTGACCTTGTGTTGTCAATAGGCTTATCATTGGAAAATAGTTTAGACAGCTCCTTCCAAACCCATGACCTCTACTAGCCAGAAGGACAAGGGCAACAAAAGTCTGGTAACACTACTATCTGGAAGTGCCCTCCAAGCCATACACCATCCTGATGTGGAAATATATCGCTGTTCCTTCATTGTCGCTGGGTCAGAATTCTGGAACTCTCTCCCTAACAGCATTGTGGGTACACCCATACCTCAAGGACTGCAGCGGTTCAAGAAGACAGCTCACCACCACCTTCTCAAGGGCAATTAGGAATGGACAATTACATGCTGGCTCAGCCTGTGAAACCTTCATCTCTTATATAGAATCATAGAACAGTACAGCACAATATAGGCCCTTCGGCCCACAATGTTGTGCCGACCTTTAAATCTCACTTAAGACTATATAACCCCTTCCTCCCATATATCCCTCTATTTTAAATTCCTCCATATGCTTATCTAGCAATCTCTTGAATTTGACCAATGTACCTGCCTCCACCACCACCCCAGGCAGCACATTCCATGCCCCAACCACTCTCTGGGTAAAAAACCTCCCTCTGATATCTCCTTTGAACTTCCCACCCATTACTTTAAAGCCATGCCCAATGATAAATGGATGGCAGTGTGGTGCAGCTGATAGAGCAACTGCCTCTCAGCGCCAGAGAACATACTTTGATTTTGATCACATGTCTGTATGGTGTTTATATGTTCTCCCTGTGTCCAAGTAGGATTCAATTGGGTGCCCCTGTTTTCTCCCACATTCCAAACACATGCACGCCAGTATTGGCTACTGTAAATTGGAAATGCTCAACATAGAACCTTTTAGGTCATCATATTGATAGTTTTACCAAACAAGATCATTTGGTCTGAATCAAGACCTTGGATAAGCCCTTAAAGCATTGTACAAAGTGGTTTGGTTTCAGCCAATTCATAAGTTATCATGACTCTTGTCCCAAGTTTAATAACATCCTCCAGTATAGGACTTAGCCCTTACCAATCTAAAGAAAAATACGGTAGTGTAGCGGTTATCGTAACGCTATTACAGTGCCAGTGACCCGGGTTCAATTCCAGCTGTCTGTAAGGAGTTTGTACATTCTCCCCATGTCTGCGTGGGTTTCCTTCGGGTGCTCCGGTTTGCTCCCACATTCAAAAGACGTACGGGTTAGGAAGTTGTGGGCGTGCTGTGTTGGCGCCGGAAGCGTGGCGACACTTGCGAGCTGCCCCCAGAACATTCCTATTGTAAAAGATACATTTCACTGTGTGTTTCGATGTGTGTGTGACTAATAAAGATATCTAATACAGACAACTTTTTCTTTTTGAACATTTTTGCAGGCAAATCGTGATGCTGTAATAAGCCGTGCACCTGACCAAAAGAAAGATCGCAGCATTAGCTTCCAGATTGCTTCTACATTATATGACCTCTTGAGCATTACTTTGGGCAGAAGGGGACAGTACGAGATGCTCTCAGAAGTAAGTAGTTAAACTTATTTTGAATATGTGCTCAAGGGATGCAGGAGTTGGCTCAGATGAACAAATTTAATCACATTACTGTGTAGATTGGTTCAGGTTGAAATATGAGTCGTGGAGTAATTAGTAAGAGGTGTCTATTGAAAACTTATTTTCATTAATAATTGTTAACGAGAGGATAATGAATTTAAACAGATAAACCATAAGTTACATAGTTTTACAGATGATGTGATGCTAGTGAGTGGCATGAAAGAAAGAATAGTTTGGATTGAACCGTTTTTGGTATGTTTAAGTTCTCTTTCTAGCACACCCTCCCCCTTTCCCACACGCTCATTTATTTCAATGTGAAATGTAGATTGTTTTTCAGGAAGCAGAGTATCCACTGCTTGAAACTAAACTTACTCTGTCTTGAATGATATTCTTCCATACTGTGCACACAGTTATCCAAGACAGACAACTGGCAAATATATTTGCCATCAATTCCATCAGTAAATATTTTAACAGGGCATGGCAACTTTGTGATAACGTTACCGGACTAGCAGCCAAGGTTCTGGATCATTGATTCAGAGATAGAGTTCAAATACCACCAAGGTAATTGGGGAAGTTGAATTCAAATAATTTAAAAGATTGAATTAATAAAGCTATTCTGAATGATGAGTGCTCTGAAGCTACTGGATTGTCAGTAAAAATCCAAATGGGAATGAAATCTGTCAGTTGGGCCTATAGGTGTCTAATGTAGTTAATGCATGACTGCCTTCTCAGTTTAGGAAAAATTAGGGATGGACAATAAATGGTTGCACTGCAAAGACATCCACATCCTTTGAGTAAATAAAGAACAGCTGGAAGGTTAGTGCAAACAACTTGTAATCCTTTTAAATTCATGCTCCTTCAATGTGATTCCATGGTGTGTAGAAGATGTAGAATAAAAAAAAAGAGATTATTAACTTTGAAAGAACATCATATTCTCAGTGATGTGCATCCTGAAACTTGCCAAAATATCACTTCATTTTTTGAGTAAGAATTTGTTTTGTGAGAGACAAATATTAGAGTCCCAGAGTTGTACAACACAGAAATGGGCCCTCAGCCCACCATGACCAAGCCAATCTTTTCGTCCATCTACACTAATCCCATTTGCCTGCGTTAGAACGGTATCCTTCTGTGCCTTGCCTATTCAAGTGCCTATTTAAATGTCTCTTAAATGTAGTAATTGTATTTGACTCTACCATCCCCTCTGGCAGCGAGTTCTGCAGACTAACCAATCATATCTCCTACATTCCTATCCAGGTTGTATAATATATATATTACAAACAAGCATCCCAGGACCAATCCCTGAGGCACACCACTAGTACAGACTTCCAATCAGGAAAGCATCCTTATACCACTCCCTCTGCCTCCTGTCACCAAGCCAATATTGGATCCAGTGAGCCAGCTCACCTTGGACCCTATATGTCTTAACCTTCTGGATCAACCTACCATGCAGGACCTTGTCAAATGCCTTATTAAAGTTCATATAGATAATATCTATAACCCTGCCTTCATTAATCATATTATTATAGGTTATTAGCTAGTTTTGTTTTAATCAATCTAATTCTGTGGTACAAGTTTGGTCTTAGTGAAGTTGGATTATTGAGTGCTGTTAGTGTAAGATTATAAAGGTATTTGTAGATGCAAGGTTGATGGATAAGATTGTCATTTAGCACCAGACTGTGAACTGTTATGTCATGGATGACTACTCAACAAACTGTAGATTGAAATGATGCAGACCCATTTCACATGGTACCTTTACAATCAGCAAGAGGCAGTAGGACAATAATTTGACTCGCCATTATTTTTTATTGTTCAAAATGCACCTTTTCCTTTTGTGACTTCTGTAGTTGTCAATGCAAACTTATGATGTACAAACAAATCTTAGAAATAATGAGTGTACAGAAATGGGGGAAAAGATCCCAATGCAATTTCAATTTATAAAATATCCCACTTCAATTTAAATTTGTTCCAGTTACGCTCTACTTCAGGCCTCAAATGTATGAAATGTAGAGAGATGTGCACAAAACAGGTGGCAACCAACATCTGTGAGTTGTTTCTTCAATCAATAGTCTTCAGTAACCAGAAAGCTGATTTTTTTTTTCCAAGCCTGGTTTTTAATGTTTTTATGTAACATTTTGCCCCTCATTTGATGCCCTTATTGTTCTTAGGTGCAACAGTGAATCAGATATTCCATGGCAAGACATCTAGCTAATATTTGTTGTCTAGCATGTAATACATTTTCATAGCAATCCCTTATTAGCCACATGTTGACAGGAAGCACTCTCCTGAATCTGCCATTTTGATACTGTCCTGTGATGATTTTGAGAGCATTTTTATGCTTTATGCAAGTGAATAGGTACTCTGTTCTTTTACACAAAAGATAATTATGCACCGTTGCTAAATAATTATTGGGAACTTTGTTAATTTCTAACATAAGAACAATCACAAGCTTGTGTTAATTATGCTACATAACATCATAGAGTACTACAGCCCATCACGTCCATGCCACCTGATCTTCTGCTTAGTCCCATCTACCTGCACCCAGACCGTATTCCTCCAAACCCCTCTGATCCATGTACTATCCAGACTTCCCTTAAATATTACAATGGAACTTGCATCTACCACTTCCGTTGGCAGCTCGTTCCACGCTCGCACCAGAGTGAAGAAGTTTCCCCTCAGATTCCCCTTAAATATTTCACCTTTCACCCTAAACCTATGACCTCTAGTTCTAGTCTCACCCAATCTTAGGGGGAAAAGCCTGCATCTATTCACCCTATCTATACCCTTCATAATTTTGTATACCTCTATAAGATCTCCCCTCATTCTCCTGTGCTCCAGGGACATAAAACAACATTGAAATTACAACACAGAAAAAGGCCATTCTTTCCAACTGCCCTTGTTTATAGCTACTATACACCTCCTCCCATTCTAATTCATTTAAACCAATCAACATATTCTTTATTATTTTCTCTCTCCCTGCACATCTTTGGGATGTGAAAAGACACCTGACCATCCAGAGGAAATGCACACAATCACAGAGAGAATGTGCAAACACCACACAGACAGCACCCGTGGTCATGGTTGAACCCGGGTCTCTGATGTTGTGAGGCAGCGGTTACATTAGCCTTATTTGATTTGTTAATGGCAACCATATTATTATCCTCTAATTCTGAATGCATTCACAACTGGAAATATTTTCACCAAGCCTACCCATCAAACTCATTGATAATTTTAAAGATTTTTTCCAGTAAAATTCAGCAGTAACTTAAGTATTTCCTCCTAGCTATTAATTCCTGTTTCTGACAATATCCTGGTAACTCTTGCTGCTAATCCAGTAAAAACCTAACCACTGTGCCCACCCCAGAAAGATAATTCTACATTGGATAAATGGTAAAGTGTATTTGCCAATTGTCTGTCTTGAAAAACTGACTGCCTGGAATAGAAGGAGGTTATTTGAAACAGGCCAAGTTCATTTTCCAGCAGTAGAATTCTGTTTCCTGTAACTTAATGGCTATGCTACTGTTTCCAATGTTACAACACCTGAGCTAACCAGGGGAAAATCAGCAAAAGCCTATTCTTCTACTCACTGTCTGGTGACACCTGCTGGAAGTGGGTGACGGCAGAGGTTTGTTTAATTGCGTTGCCCTGCAGATGAAAAGGTTAATGTATGACGAACACGTGGTGAAGTACAGGATGCTGGAGGGCACTTCACACCTGTGGTAAAAAAAAAGTCAGCAAAGATGTGATGACTTTATTGGAGAAGACTGCCTGGGGGAAAATAATACTGTTTACGATCCTAAAGAAATGCCAGATTTAAACCAAACTATTTTGCATACCACATAGCAAATAATATTTGATAGTGATATTTTTAAACTTTTGTGATGTTACATTATATATTTGTGTGTGTGTGTGTATATACATATATATAATAATATAATCTTGAAATTGTTTTAACTCAACTGCAGAAAACTGCTTTTGTTCTGTGCCTTTAATTATAAATGTAGTGGTGCCAATCCACCATGCCTCCATTTTAGCTCATTATGGTTGGCTGAGTGTTCAGATGAGCTTCCTTGCAACAGAGCCCTGATTTAGGTTGCTTGTAGCTTCATGGGTTCTATGAAGTTGCCTGGGATTGGATTCATTGGCATGCAGGATGCCAATAGATGAAATATAGTTTTATATATTTGTTCTCTTGTGCTCCAATAGTGTACCTCAGCGTCTCTCCTTAAGTATGTCTGTGAGATTGCTGGTCAGTGCTAAATGCTGTTTTGTTTTGCTTTGTTAATTGTCCTCAAATTGGTATGTCTCATAGCCACTGGGGAGGAAACACGAATCCAAATAGTTTGGGATGGTTTGAAACAAGTTTTGAATGTTAAAGGATAACCTGCCGACCTGCTCTGAATTTCATTCATTTTTATAATTCTCATGCTTATGAAAGTGATTGCAAGTTTAAGAAAAGCAGTCAGCTAAAACAGAGTTAAAGTCCCAGATGATGTCTCTTCAGGATATGGGTCATGAGGTGATTGTGGGTCGCATGATAAAGACAGTAGTTGGTGGTTCTTGATGAATGAAACTAGTGTTGTGTGTCCTTATTACAGTCTGGTTTGGTTACACAGCCAATACCTTGTCTTGGGAGAAATGTGTGTGTGTATGAACAAATACAGTGAGTGTTGGGAAGCCACTGGGAACAATGTTGACATGTGAGATCCTCATCTGGCAGCCACACATGCAGATTTAGGTAGGGATTGATGATGATCATAAGCACGTACCCTGTCTGATTTATTTCACTTCCTGAAAAAAGATACTGAGAATAATTTTATGGTTTGGACTTGTGCGGATTGGTTTAATGGTATTTTAGCCTAGTTCCAGTTATGCAGTCATCATTTCCTCATCTAGCATTTAATGTGAAAGTTCAGGAAAGTGCCCAGCAGATGGCATAATTATAATGTGAAACAAAGAGTGAGCCTTGTACTGTTGAAGTAACCAAACCTTTATCAGAGTAGCAGGCACTGTGAACAGTGTTCTAAGCTGTGATATGTAATAGTCAAGCGGAGAGTGTGGTATTCTTATCAATCTGCTTTGTTTCATCTATCAAGCATAAATCTCATGTTAAAATGTTTCTTTCCTCAGTGTTTAGAACGGGCAATGAAGTTTGCATTTGATGAATTCCACCTGTGGTATCAGTTAGCACTTTCACTGGTGGCTAGTGGGAAGGTAAGATCTCTAATTGCATAATAGCTGCCATGCATCCCTGTCTTCATATTGATGCTACATTGGAATTGCGTAAATGTAATATTGAAGTTTTTTCAGAAATTCATTTCTGAAGGATTTTTGTTATCTTGGGGTGTATCTTTGTGTATGTCTACAGTTGAAGAACAATTCTTTTAATTAAACTATAATTTATCCTTTTCCCCCTTTCTCTGTCTCATTGTTTTTCATGTTAACACATGAAATTTGCATATTGGCACTAAATTGGAAATGAACAGAATTGCTGTAGTAACTCTAGATGGATTGCTTTCCTCAAACCAAATTGTCTAAAAACTGACTTAAAATGCCAGGGTTTTTTAACTTCCAAAGCTGTATTCTAAATCAAAGCAATTTATGTATACAAGTAACATTGCACAATTGATGCCTAATTTAATAAAACTACTGAGAGTTATTTATCTTCTGTTTATGAATTATTTATAAATTCTGCCTGTTTATTGGTCTGCATTGATTATCAACACGTGTTGTAGTATTCTACTTTGGAATAGTTAATAAGTACTCTTCTGAAATACTTAATTAGCTGTAAAATGTTTTGAAATGACTTGAGGTTGTGTTAATAAATGAAGCCTTTTTCTTTACAATATGTATTACTAGTAGGTTATGCTGTAGTAATAGTACAAGCTCCTTAAGTTCACAGTTATATATACATATATTTAATTCTTCAGTATACTGTAGTTCTCATTATGTATTAATTGCAACATGGATGAGAATGCGTTTTCCAGTAATTAGCTGCTACACAGTACTAGTGATGAGATGCCATATATCTTCCAATCTTGTGTTTCTCTAATCACAAGTTAAAATTGGTTAAATATGACCGCATAACTCTTCCTAGCCAATAAATTGCTGCAGTTCCAACAAAACAGAACACTGGAAATACTCTGCAGGTCAGGCAGCAAGACAGTTTCAGGTCGATGACCTTTCATTAAAACTGAGAAATGTTAGAAATCAAACATGTTTTAAGTTGCAGAGAAGGGGAAAGGGAAGAGAGAACAAAGAGAATGTCTATGATAGGTGGAGACAAGAAGAGACTGAGTTACGCGAAGGGTGATGGTGGCAGTGATGGCTTGTTGTTTACAGCTGATCTACCTGGAGGAGATGTAAGTGGAAGGATACAGAGGAGAGATGGGAACAAGGTTGGAACTTTGAGCTACAAAACCACTGTTGCTGGAAATCTAAACTGAAAGAGAATACTGGAAGAGAACTGAAAGTGTCACTTGTGGAGAGAAAAACTGAATTAACTTTACAGGTTGATGATCATTCATCAGAACTGGCTAATTCTGGTACAAACTGGAAAGGCAGGTTATCTAAAATTGTTGGGTCTTGAGGGTTGTTATGTGCCTTCAATCTTTATTATGCTTCATTGAAATGGTAGGGGAGGTCAAGTACGGAGAGATCAGAGTGGGAGTATGATGGAGAATTAAACTGAAATGTAGCTCGAAGCTGAGGATCATCCTTGAGAATTGAATGGAGGTGTTCTGTAAGTGGTCAACCAAGTAAATCACTGATTCACCAGGAAGGAGTGTTTGGGTCCCTGCATGTTGGGAAGGGAAGTCATTAAAAGGGCGAGTCTTAATTATTTTGAGATTACATGGCAGGTTGCATGATAAGGCCAGTTGGTATTAGTGTAGATGGAAAAATAAATCTAGGGTGTTAATGGTACCTTTGGAATCTTGAACAGGCAGAGGAAGATGAGTTTTGTGGTGAAGGAAATGACAGAATAAATATGGGCGCTGGTGGGGTGGAAGGTGAATCCTGCCCTTGATCTGGGTGGGAGGAGCTGAGAGCAGAAATGCAGGAAATTAATTAGTCGTGGTTGTAGACAAAAGAGACCACAGAAGCTGGAATCTGGAACAAAAACTGAATACTGGAAGAACTCAGTGGGTCATGTAGCATCTATGGAAGAAAAAGGCGCAAGATGATGTTTCGGGTCGAGACCCTACATCAGGCCTGAGAGGGAAGAAGAAAGATTGCCAGTGTATAGCAACACAAAGGATGGTGGGCAGGGTGATTGGGGGGGGGGGTGGGGGTGGGGGTGGTTGGACAGAGGCTGGTAGATGATAGATGAAACCAGATGGGGAAGGGATGATGGGCAGATGGAACCAGGTGGGGGAGGGGGTGGGCGAAGAGATGGGAAGGGTGAACAAAGGGAGAAAAAAACTAGGTGGATGGGGAGCGTGACTGGTGGCAGGAGCATGTTGGAGCTGGCAGAAATGGTGAAGGGTGATGGGTTGGATGCAGAGGCTGGTGAGGTGAAAGGTGAGGACTAAGGGAACTCTATTGCTTTTCTGTCTGTGGAGAGTGGGGCGGTGAGAGCAGGCGTGCAGGAAGTGAAGGAAATTGGCCATTTATCTGCTTCCGCTAACCGTATGATTGCCTTTGTTACATTAATGGCCAAACGATCCATTTTGCTTAAATGGAAGGATCCAAATCCCCCTACTACTTTTCAATGGTTCTCTCAAACTATATCATGTTTAAACTTGGAAAAAATTAGGATTGGTACTGTTGATCCTTCGCTTAAATTTGAAGATATTTGGAGTCCATTTATTCAATATTTTCACATGATATAGATCCCCTTTCAATAACTTTCCAACTTAGAGGAACGGAGTTGACGACATAATATTGCTCTGTTTCTACTGAGAAATTTTAGTCCAGTCTTTTTTTTTGTTTGTTTCTTTTTTTTTGAAATTTTTCTGTTTAGCTTAGTTTGGTTTGAAATATTGTTTATAATTTTTCTTATTGATTTGGGTTTTTTCCTCTTTTTTATTTATATAATAAATCTTTTTCTTTCCTTTATATTATATTCATTTACTAAGAGATCGTTGGATCTACAGATTTTTTTATATTGTTCTTTATGATTATCCATGCTATGATTGTTCTCCTGATCTCTTTGTATTACATGTACAAACATTGATGTTATATATTAATCTGTATTAATTTGAAAACTAATAAAAAGATTAAAAAAGAAAGGAAGTGAAGGAAATATGTGTGAAGGCTCCATCAACTGTGGCAGAGGGGTGGCTATGTGTCGGGAAGGAGAAGCATTTCAGAAGCCCTGGAGCAAAAGGCCTTATGTTGAGAATGGATCCAGCAGGGAGAGAGAAATTGATACAAATGGATGGCATCCTTGCAGAAGGCAAGTTGGGAGGGGATATAGTTAAGGTAGCTGTGGGAATTGGTGGGTTTATAGAAGATGTCAGTAGCAAGTCTGTCTCCTGAGATGGAGAAGTGTCAGACATAGTCCAGGAAAATTTGAGGGCAGGGTGGAAGTTGGTGACAAAGGTTAGGAAATGGAGTTCCACATGAGTGCAGGAAGCAGCACTGATGCAGTCATTGGTGTGGTGGAGAAAGAGTTGGGAGGGGGTGTGCTAAGTAGGTTTGGAACAAGGACTGTTCCACTTAGTCAACAAAAAGACAGGCATAGCTGGGGCCCATTCAAGTGCTCATGGCTGCCCATTTGATGTGCAAAATGTGGGAGGAATCAAAAGAGATGTTGTTGAGGGTGAGGACAAGTGGATTAGAGTGTTAGTGGAGGGAAACTGATTGGGTCTTTGTTCAGGAAAGAAGTGGAGGGCCCTAAGACCTTCCTGATAGGAGATGGAGGTGTATAGAGATTGAAAGTCTATGGTAAAGATGAGGAGGTTGGGACCAGGGAACTGGAAGTTATCAAAATGGTGGAGGACACGAGAGGTGTCCCTCCAAGTCCATAAAAGCTATGGTTAAGGAAGAAGGAAGACATTTTAAAAGCACTGCGTTCTTACGGGTGAATGTAGTGATGAACAATTCCTTGGCCAGGAGGGTCCAGAACTAAGTATCACAGTCCCAAAATAAGGCCATTCAGGGCTAGATGAGAAGAAATAGTTTCACCCAGAGGGCAATGAAATTTTGGAATTATCTACCCAAGACGGCTGTGTAGGTTCAGTTCATTGAGTATATTCAAGAGAGATTTATTGACTATAAACAGTTATGGAGTGAACACAGGAAAGTGGCACAAAGGAAAAGATGGTGAATGGTGGAGCAGGCAGGAGGGGCTAAATGGCCAACTCCTGCTTCTCATGAATCCATTTTCAGTCATAGAAATGAATAAACATTACATATAGGAGCAAGTGTAGGCCATCTGTTCCCTTGTTTTTTCCTCATTATCTAATAAGTTCATGGCTGATCATGTACTTCCGCACCTGTTCCCTCCTCCTCCCCATTTCCCTTGATCTTCCTGCACTGAGGAATGTATCTACCTCCTTCCTGATTATATTTAATGCTTTGGCCTCCACTGTCTTCTGTAGTAGAGAATTCCACAGGTTCACTGTGCCCTTGGTGAAGGAATTTCTCCTGATCTTTGTTCCAAATAGCATATCTTATATCCTGAGGCAGAGATCACTGATACTGGATATACCAGATATTTAGAAGATCCTTTCTGCATTTAGGCTGTCTATCCTTTTAGAATTTTATGGCTTTCTGTGAGATAACCTCATTCTTCTAAACTTCAGGAAATATAAGCATAATCAACCCAATCTCCCTTTGTATTATCAGTCCTGCCATCCCAGGCTTCAGTCTGTTAAACATTTGCTAAAAATTTTCCTGACACATTCAGTGAATGGCTACTTAAAAAGTCAAATTCTGATGTGTTCTCTGTCCTGTGTTCTCTGTCCTGTCTCATCAACCCATCCCCAGAATGTAGTGGTCATTGACATCAAAATATAGGCAATCATTATCTGCATTTTTGAAATTGCAGCCCACCGATTTCTTGTAGAATAATGCCAATATATTGTGGGAGTTATAGTCTGTTACTTATGCATCATAATTCAGCTGATTAGCTATTCTGGGAAGCTGTTTGCACTTGATTATTAGGCTTCTAACCATTATCCAGCAACTTCCATTGGTTAGCATCTACACATGTGCATCAGCAATGACAGATTTAATTTTGGATATTGCAAAGCTTTGACATTCAAAGTCAATAATTAATATTCATTCAAAATTACAGGAAAAACCCTGAATTGTTGGCCTCGTTAATAAACTTACAGATATGTGAAAGTTCATCTAGCTATTCTGCAATTAATGGCAAAAAATAGTGTACAATTAAAAAAAATTAACCTCTTTACCTGCGGAACAATGTGAAATCTCTTTCTCACTCTCTCGCTCTCTCCCCTCAGCTTCTTTCCTGAAATATATTTACAAAGCTTGGAGTTTGTCGATGCATTATTAAAAACAATCGACGGGCAATTTTCCTACAAGTTCTGTTTCAGACAGACCTTAATGTAATACACTTGGCTGGACCAAAAGCTTTACTTGATCAAAGAAATCAAAGAAAGAAAATGAGCATTTTACTTTCAAGTGGCAAACTGTAAATGTGGTGCTTTGGAACCATTTGTCACTGTTTCTCATGATCAAATTACAATTTAGCAAAATGTAAAGAGTGTTCATTCACAACAAGAATTCTGTCTGGAGTTTGATCAGTGAAGGTCTTCTCTTTCAATGTTTTTCTTATGATATTAAATAAATGCCAGGTATCTTATAATGGGGGAAGGAGAAGACAAGGAAATTGTCATTCTCTCAGTGCTGAGCACTAGGATAGCAGTCAATCTCCTGCAATCTTAAAGCATTTAAAAGAAAGAAGGGAGAGTTATTGATTGTCAGACAGCTTTTGCGATATGAATTACTGTGTCACAGAAGTCACGTCAGTCATTTTCAAAGATGTCACAAGGCTTTTTATAGCTTTAACTTCCTCGTTCCTTCTGATTGAATTGCAGAATAGCTTTGGTGTCACACAATCACATTCTTAGGATTAAGGACTGGCAATATAAAAGGGTAGGAATATTAAGAAGGCTACATATGAGTTTGGAAAAAGGAAAGGAAGGGGCAAGCAAAAGTAGAGAGAAATAGAGGAAAAGGAAAGGAGTGTGTTAATCTGAAAGATTGTGGAGGGGGGAGGAAGGAGAAGAGGTGATGACACTGGGGAGAGGAAGGAGGGACTGTTTAAAGTTAAAAGAAACTAGGGATCTCCTGGAATAGGGGCTGGATGACGCACCGATGCACTGTCCAGTCTCATTCACAAGCAACTTGTATGTGACCAAACAAATGAAAAAGTATATCCAACATCCATTATCTTGGCAACAGCCAGTGCCTTCAGCTGAGAAGAAAGTTGGAAGTAATAGATGACTGGTTAGTTTGTGTGTTCTTGACATGCAGCACAAAGAATTGTAGTATTACTACTTCTTCCAAAGATTTACCAAGGAACATATACTTTATTTATTGCTCTCTGATATGCTGTGGAAACATCACCCAGTTGATGTTCAGTCCTGATGCAGGATGTCAACCTGAAACTTTGGGCATGCACCTTTTGCTTCCACAGATGCTACTTGACCCGTTGAGTTCTTTGAGTGTTTTTTTGTTCCAGATTCCAGCATCAGCTTTTGTCTGTAAAGTTGATATTGTCTGGATAAATGATAGAAAGTGAAAGGATTTCTTCTATGGGGTAATTCCAGTTACTTTGTACCAGCCCATGTGTTAGATTTGGTTAGCCATTAGAATAAATTATCAATAATTATAGGTTTGTTTAATTTATTGAAAATTCCTAACCGATCTATTGAAACTTGCAGTCTTTAGATAGTTGATGTATTTATATCTGTAATCCAGTGAAGTGAAATAATATTTCCATGCTGACTCCTTATATTACAATTCTGATAATTGCAGTCATGACAATGTTTTAAAGCACATTTTCCAATACGACTATTATTTTCCTCTGGTGAACATGTGTCCTAAAATAACATCTTCCTACATTAATAAGCAGCCAAGGGAATGAGCTAAAAATGCTTTCTGAATGGTGACCTAATTTTTGTCTCGACTTGCTACCAAATTATTGATGTTAACTGTGCAGTAGGTTAAGGAGCATCTTGGGTCTTCTCAGCAGTTGCAGTTCTATATGTTGCACAAAAATTGTCAATAGGTAAATAAATATAGGACAGAAATCCTAAGAAACCTTATTTTGCACATTTATTAGTATACAGTGATCTATCCTTTTTGTAGAATTTGACAGTAACGAGGATATTGGTGCCTACATTTGAAAGAGCTATCTGCTTAATGCCATTCATCTGTCCAATTCCTCAATGTGTTTAAATTCTACTTTCTCAAATATTTATCCACTCTTTTAAAATCTATTATAAATACTGCTTTCAATCCATAGGTCATTTCATGTCATAACTGTCTTCTGAATTCTGGACTGTCTTCTCTTCTCTCCCTTTAATTTTCTTGGTGATGTCTATACATTTATGATTTTTTTGCTGGTACTTGAAGGTTGTGGTGTAGATGTATAAGAAAGGTGGGAGGCGGCATAAAGGAAATTACAGACCTATTAGTCTGACATCGGTGGTGGGAAAGTTATTGGAATCGATCCTCAAGGATGGGGTTATGGAAATACCTAGAGGTGCAAGGCAAGATAGGCCCAATCCAGCATGGTTTTGTGAAGGGAAGATCCTGCCTGACCAACCTATTGGAGATTTTTGAAGAAATCACAGGTAGGGTGGATAAGGGAGAGGCAGTAGATGTTGTGTATTTAGAGTTTCAAAAGGCCTTCGACAAGGTGCTGCGTAAGAGACTGATTAATAAGATGAGAGGTCATGGAATTACAGGTAGGATAACAGAATGGGTGGAGCATTGGCTGGTTGGCAGGAAGCAAAGGGTGGGAATAAAAGGATCCTGTTCTGGTTGGCTACCGGTTACTAGTGGTGTTCTGCAGGGGTCGGTGTTGGGGCCGCTTCTTTTTACCTTGTATATTAACAATTTGGATGATGGAGTAAATGGTTTTGTGGCTAAGTTTGCAGATGACATCAAGATAGGTGGAGGAGTAGAGAGTATTGAGGAGACAGGAAGGTTGCAGAGAGACCTAGATAGCTTAGGAGAATGGGCAAGGAAATGGCAGATGAGATTCAATGTTGAGAAATGTGCAGTTGTACACTTTGGAAACAGAAATAAATGGGCAGATTATTATCTAGAAGGAGAGAAAATTCAAAGTACATAAGTACAAAGGGACTTGGGGGTACTTGTGCAGGATACCTTAAAGGTTAACCACCAGGTTGGATCGGTGGCATTCATTTCTAGAGGTATAGTGTATAAAAGTAAGGGAGTGTTGATGAGGCTCTGTGGGGCACTAGTGAGGCCTCATTTGGAATACTGTGCACAGTTTTGGGCCCCATATCTTAGGAAAGATGTACTGATGTTGGAGAGGGTTCAGAGGAGATTTACGAGGATGATTCCCGGAATGAAAGGGCTTATGTATGATGAGCATTTATTGGCTCTTGGACTGTACTCACTGGAGTACAGAAGAATGAGAGGGGACCTCATAGAGACATTTAAAATGTTGAAAGGACTGGAAGAGTAGATGTGGTCAAGCTGTTTCCCTTGGTGGGTGAGTCCAGGACCAGAGGGCACAATCTTAGAATTAGAGGGTACAGGTTTAAAACAGAGATGAGGAGAAATTTCTTTAGCCAGAGGGTGGTGAATTTGTGGAATTCCTTGCCACATATAGCAGTGGAGGCCAGATCATTGGAGGCGTTTAAGGAAGAGATAGATAGATATCTAACTAGTCAGGGTATCAAGGGATATGGGGATAAGGCCAGAAACTGGGGTTAGGTTTTTTTTTTGCCACCTCCCCCCCCCCCCCCCCCCCCCAATTTCTCATTTCTTTTTCTTTTTTCCTTTTCTTTGGAGCAGACTCGATGGGCCGAATGGCCTACTTCTGCTCCCTTGTCTTGTGATCTTGTGCCCAGAACTCTGGTGTAGGTCCTGGTCAGCCTTGATTTTGTTTTGGGCACTAGAAACAAAAAGTGGGCAAATAACCCTTAACTTCACAT
The DNA here is from genome assembly GCF_009764475.1 of Pristis pectinata. Lineage (NCBI taxonomy): Eukaryota > Metazoa > Chordata > Chondrichthyes > Rhinopristiformes > Pristidae > Pristis > Pristis pectinata. The sequence goes on from NC_067407.1 coordinate 120,019,467, forward strand.
CAATGCAAATTCTGCTTTTGGCCAAACGAAGTGATTTATTTTGAATATTTGGAAGCATGCAGGATGCCAAATGAGTATCATTCTTCATATGAGGTGGTGTCCAAGTTGCTTGGCCGTACTATGAAGTAAAATAGAGGGGCATGCATTTCGGATATTCTTGTTGAATCCCCTTCTACTACCCTTTTCAGGCAGTGCATTCCACATCTTAACAAGTAATTTATTTATTCATAATATTGCATCTGATTCCTTTCCCCTGCACTTTATCTGTTTTCTGCTTCATAGAATCATTGAAGCTTACAGCGCAGAAGCAGGCCATTAGGCTAATTGTGCTGTGATGACTCTTCAAAAGAGCTCCTTGTTTATTATCATAACACCATTTGCCCAACCCAACTGCTCTACACTTTTGTCAGTAACATTAAGTTCCTTAGTAAATTAAAACGTTAGAAAATAAGCTGCAGATGCTGGAAATCAGAAATAAAAACTGAAAACTCTGGAGACACTCAGCAGTTAAGGCAGCATTTGTGGAAAGAGAAACAGAGTTAATGTTTTAGGTCTGAGACCCCCTCATCAGACCAAGAGTCTTTGACCTGAGATGGTAACTCTGTTTCTGTCTCCACAGATATAGCCTGACCTGCTGAATATTTCTAATGCTTTCTGTTTTAACTTCAGATTTCCAGCGTATGCAGTATTTACTTTTCATTTGTCACCAGTGAGTTGGCTCCTAAGGTTTGGCAGACCTTGGTGGAGTTGGTGCTCTTACACCACTGTGAAGCCAAACCAAAGACTTAGAAGAATTTAGAGGTGGCATGTGGATTTTTTCATTAATGTGAGGACACAGAACAGGGCTATCCTGGATGAGTATGCCAGATAGGCATTGGATTTTCACCTTTCACCAACTGGTAATGGTTGGAAGTACACATGAGGATATTGGATGAGGATGTATAGAGGAGCACAATGATGCCCCTTCCACGGTGACTTTCAGCACTCATTACCACTTCTAACATTTGAATTTGGGTGCCACACCTGTGGACTGATACCATACCAGAGATACTGTCTTTAAGCGAAAATAGAGAAAAACAGCAGTGAACTTTTTTGTGAAAGTTGAATATGTAGCTCAGTTGTGCAGGACTATATTCCTACCCACTGCTCTAAAGAGGACTACAGTGGAAAGAGGGCCACTATACATCATCAAGCTGCCTTTGGTCTTTCTAGCTGAACTGGATCCCTGATGAGGAGGATTTATTTATTTTCCTCCTTTTTGCTATAAAGCACTTTTTGAAGGTTAATATGTGTTAATTCTACATCAATCAAAAGTTCTTGAAATAGGAAGAACATATCCACTCTAATGAGTGTTTTCATTTTGGATGTCGTCATTACCTCTTTTTAAAAGAAGTCAAACCATTTTAACATATTATAATTAAATGTTAACAGCCTCTCATTTCTGTCTATCACTACTCCTTAACTTTTTTGGAATATTTTGACTAGAGTACTGCTGTGATAACATTGTTTGTGAACCAGGCTTGAAGCAGTCAGTTCTATTTCCTCACAAAACCAATAATTCTTACAAATCAAGTGAATCACTGTAAGATAAGTCATAGCAATTTAGTGTTTAGTTCAACTGTAGAAAATCCTAGTTAGCTGATCAGATGATGTCATTACTAATAATTATCCAAGTCCTAGATACCACAGGGGCTAACCCAATTCCCAATGTAATTTTGCTGAGTAATTGGTACATCCCTGGAGAATTACTGTGTAAAATACTGATTATGCCATTTCATTGAAGGTTCTGTGAATTTCCTACTGAGCTTATGGGCAAAGTTTAGGAAATTCAACAACAGGATGTTAACAATTATTTTAATTTCTTACATAACATTGACACGAGCTCATTATTCAGGTTGAATATAATGCTCAATGAAGCAAGGAAGAAGTCTGGTCTCTAGCCAATTAGTCCAGGGATCCTACCCCTGATTGTCATACATTTCTACTTGTTAGATCTTATGTATAATCAAATGAGGATGGGGCTAGGCATGTCTGGGATATTTCTCAGCCCATTTACCCCAATCTGCCTCTGACCCATTATTGTATAATGTACCAATGTCAACTGTGTAGGCACAGACATGAAGGTTAGTAATTTGGACAAAGTGCACCAAAGGACAGCTGTTACTTGTTGAAAAGTATGCCAGAATAACTCCCCCACATTAGATGGGAAAGGAAAATTAAAGAAAAATGAACCAGAAAAAAGGATGCATTCAATTATTGGAACAACTAACCACTAACAAATGTCACTCTTTACATAGGTATTGCTTTCATGGTGATTAATAGTGCTGAGCTTTATATTCTGTGGCTTTTTGTGAACAGATTTATTAATGTTCCTTCTTGAATTATGTGAAGCTAAATTCTGAAAGTTACCAAAATATACCAATGAGAAGAAATAATTTTAGATTATTATTGTTTAATTTTCAGTTAACATGGGCCGTGTCTGCTCTCAGAGAATGTGCAAAACTCCGTCCTAAAGATCCATGCATACCACTCATGGCTGCCAAGGTCTGCATTGGATCTCTACGGTGGGTAAGTGTATCCTTCCCCTAATCCTTTTATGTACTGCAGATCAGTAGCTAGAGACAGGAAACTAATGTGCATTACAGTGAAGGAATCATGTCTGGTATTTTTTATATGGTATTCTGCAATGTGTAAGTAGTGATTATCCTTAGAAAATGCTGTTTTCTTTTAAGAAAGTAAAGCTGAAAAGAAAGTGAATAATCTAGTAAACAATACTCTGTGTAACCTTTTTGTAATCCTTTTATAATAAATAATAATTCCACTTCTTACAGCATCCGAGTTTATCCGTATGTGCTCATCAATTTACTCAGTTCCAGTTCTTCCAATTTTCAGCCCCTCCCGATCTCAGTTGAGGCTTTGCCTGCGCTATATTTGACCTCCAATCTATTCCAGATTATTTGGTTTCAAACCTGACCATCAACCTAATTTGCATATTCCTCTAATACACACCTCATCCTGATCCTGAGCTCTGGCCCACCACCCTACAGAGTCCTGGCCTACCAACCCCACTACACTGTGGCTAGACTTTGACTTAAGGCCTTTTCTGTGCTGGATTCAGCCTCTTATTCTGTGTGGGTTAGCTGGTTTCAACCACACCACGAGACTAATTTACATTCTCCTCCTCGCCACACATCAGTCCTCATTTTGAGTCTGAGCCCTGCACCATCGGATCTGCCCCACATAAGTCAATCAGTCCTGCTGCAGTGGTTTGCCCTGAAATGTCGACTTGTACCTTTTGCCTCCATGGAAGCTGCTTGACCCGCTGAGTTCTTCCAGCATTCTGTGAAGTGAGTATGTATTTTCCTTTAGAAGATAGCATGATTAGGAGAATGAGCAGGGGTAAGAAGTAGTAAACAAGTTGCAAGAAGAGGGAGCAGGAACCTTTGCAGGAAGCCATATCTGCCCAGGGTGTTCAGGTAGTTCTCCCAACTGAATTTCACGGAAGGATGATATGCAAAATGTCAAACAATTCAGTAAGGATGTCTTCACTGAAATCTTCCTCCTGCTGTAACCACAACGGTAACTGCAGCTTTAGAACAGGGCCAGTATACCACTGCCTGTGGTTGTCAAGGTGACTTTGGTGACACAATTATAAGCACCTATTCTTTGGAGCTGGAAATGGAGATATTTGCAACATCTCACTTTTTCCATTCAGTGTTGTATAAGGACTGTCTATTCATTGACCCCACTATGCTCCACTATCTCATGACAGAGACCAGCAGGGGGAGATGATACCTAGTTTTGCAGGGACTGAATCTTCTCTCTGCAGCGTGCACTGTAGCATTTTTATGCAGATGGCATGGTTGCTTGAGTGGTTGCACATCCTCCAACCTAAGCATTCACTCACAAGACATCCACTTGTGTTGATAAATATAGCAACAGTGTGTAATGTTTGCACATACTCCATTTTGGTAACACTTCCCTCATCATACTTGGCTAAGAAAGCAAAGTACTCATTGACTCTTTGAGGGATGCCATGAGGATGTCTGTTGTTTTGAAATTGATTTTGTGTGCTTTTCTAGGGTCAAAGAAAAAATTCAGAGACCTTTTCCAAGGATATAAGGATAATGTTATGGAAGTCATTCAACCCTGCACCCATTCAAAAGACTGTCTGTGTTAGTGCAGTTAACACAATCTGATAGACAATGCATGCTGTGCAACACATTTGATGGTTCAAGCTTTACAGATCAAGAGAAGTTTAAAGTATTGGCATTTTTATTGCACTGACATTCTTTAGGAGGAGGAATTGGGAAGGCATCAAGGCAGAGGAAGGAATGGAGATTATGTGAATATTGGGGAAATAGGAAGATATTGAATTAATAAACTGAAATTCCAGATCTAGATCAAGTGTGCTTTTGTTTGGATTAAACAATTTTTATGAAGTCTGTTCAAAATTACATTGATTTTAATGATTAATTTTTAAAAGTTTGTGAAAACCATCATAAATCTGACTTAGTCATTTTGTTTATTATAAACCTCTTACTAATGCTGGCATTTCTATGGTCTCTAGCCAGCAAACAGATTAGCTATAAGTACTAAAGGGAGAATTGAACCACATGCAGTTAAAAATTTGGCAAACTGTCTTTGTTCCCCTGCCTGCGGTGGAATGTGAGGGGCTCAGCTGAATGTGTAGTCAGCATTTCATCTATTTTAATCATGTAGAGTTCAGAGTCTAAAATGGGTGTATCAGCAGAGCTGCAGAGGTGGCAGTCAGTGTCAGGAAAGTTAATTATTACTGACAGGATCTGCATTGGTTTCTGCATGCACTAATGAAGTTTCTGTGGAATAATCAAGCAGTGGCTGTAATGCCGTACCTTCTCCTGATACCTTCAAGGAGAAATACTACTTTCATATCCTTTGTCAGCACTTCCAAATGTGAAAGGTTGTTAAAAGCTTATGGTGGGTCAGGAAAGGTGGTGGGAGAAGTGGGTAATTACTATCTATGATTAATTATCCTTATTACAGTGGGTAGCAGGGAGTGAAACAGACATTTTGTGAATATGTTTCAATTGTGATTAGTTGTCTGATAATATCATTCTTGGTAAATAACTTTAGAAAAATGTAGTTTTGGCACTTACTTCTGCCTCCTCTATCCCCATCCCTCATTTCATCTCTGCTTTGTGTTAATTTGGAACATTTAGAATCCAGAAGGACATTGATAATCAGTCCCCTCAGTCCCACAATTCAGGTGGAAAGTTAATCCTCAGTGGTCACTATCTATAAATGCTGCTGTTCTTCAGATAAGTCTGGGTGTGAGTGTGATGAGCATGCATGTGGGCATGCATTGTTGAGAATTTGGTTTCAGGACTAATTTCATGTAACAGTTGAACTATAAATGTCCACTTCAGTGGAGGTAATCCTTTAAGTTGCTCTGGGTGTCAAATTTAATATTTGAAGCATTTTAATTTTTGTCTTAAGTTTTAACTTTTTTCCTCAGGGTACTGAATCATGCTGAAGAATGGTTCCATGGGCATCATCTTTCAGTTGAGATGAATGTAAGATGAACATAGGAGAGGGAATACCTTTTCTGACATTCAATAAGATTATCTGATTCCTCCCATCGCTGATCTGATTGTAACCTCAATTCAGTATTCCCACCTATCCCCAGTAACCTTTCGCCACCTTACTTATCAAGAAACTATCTATCTCTGTCTTAAGAACATTCAAAGACTCTGCACCCTTTGAGGAAGAGAGTTTCAAAGACACTCAGTTCTCAGGGAGAATATTTTGCCTCTTTTCTGTCTTAAATGGGCAACCCAAGCCTACTTTCTCTTGTATGTAAAAGATCCTGTGGTAATAATTCAAAGATGAGCAGTGTTCTGGTTAATATTTATCTTCTAGTCAACAACATTTTTTTTCAAAGAAGTCTGTTCTTTATCAGTTTGTTGCGCAGGCAATTGGCTGCCACCTTTCTGACATTACCGGGACTAAACTTCAAAAATAATGGGTTGTAAGGTTCTTTGGAGCCTGCAGTAAACAAAAGGTACTATATATAAGTCTTCACTTCACCTTTGGCCATATCCATTGAAATGGTATGTGATGTCAATGAATTCAGTGTTGACAAGGGATTGAAACTGCAGTCTTCCTGATTTGGGCACATATAATTACCTGTAACTTAAAATGAAGTTTTGATTTGGGCCTAAATTCTCATCTTGGTTGTGCTATTGACTTCTGCACTGCAGTGCTGGAAGGAGTTAACTCTCCTTGCTGTGAAACATTCCATATCTGTGACACTGGAGAGCAACTGTCTTAAAAATTAGCAGTGACACTGCACCTGATCTGGTGAATCAGTCAGAGGCAGCGAGTTTTACACAGATCAATTTGGTTTTTTTTAAGTTAAGTGAGCAAATTAAAAGTTTTAAATGGGTCTTGGCTGACCACCTGAAGATATTACCTTTGAGAAGCAATTACTAAATTCATAGCTGCGTTTTAAGGCCAAGGAGTATCCAGAGGAGTTTCAGTTTACCACTGAAATCATGGCAATGGCCTTTTCACTCTAATTTGTAGTACTAAGATAATATCCAGATCTGTTAGTAAGACTTCTTCCCAATAGACCTAGAACTGCTATGATTTAAAAGATTAGAAGTTCAATTCATGCCTCAGTTGATAAAGAAAAAGTTGGTTGAGGAATTAATTAATTATTGAAATGTATTAAAATGATGCTGCACAGGATATCTGGGCCTCATTAATTTTCCACCTGGCGGTGCCTCAATGTTGAGATGAAATGAAAATAGAAAATGCTAGAAACACTCAGGTCAGGCAGCATCTGTGGAGAGAGAAACAGCTAACGTTTCAGTTTGATGACCTTTCATTGCAATTAGGAACAGTTGGAAATCAAATGTGTTTTAAGGTGCAGAGAAGTGGGATGGTTAGAGAAACCAAAGGGATTGTCTGTGATAGGGTGGAGAACATGAGGGACTGAATAACACAAATAGTGATGAGGCAATGAAGGCTTGTTAATTGCAGCTTATTGTCCAGAGGAGATGATAGTTGGAAGAATTCAATGAGGGAAAAACTGTGAGATGAACTATGAAACACTGCAGATGCTTGAAATAAAAAAGAATGCTGTAATTGCTCAGCAGGTCAGGTCGCATCTATGCAGATGAAAAAAAAATTGAAGTAACATTACAGTTCAATGATATACATCTTAATTGGCCAGTTCTAATACAAACTAGAAAGGCTAGTTACCTGAAATTGTTGAATCCAATGTTGAATCTCGAGGACTGTAACATTCCTAGTTGGAAGATGAGCTGCTGTTCCTTGAGCTTATGTTGGACTTTGTTGGAACAACGTAAGAGGCCAAAGACCACAAGGTCAGAGTAGAATTGGAATGGAGTGGAACTGCAGACTGAACACAGACATTCTGCAAAGCAGTTATCCATTCTGTGCTAATTTTTCCAATGTAGATCGCATTGTGAACACCAAAGTAGACTAAGTTGGAAGAATTGCAAGTGAATCACTGTATTACCTGGAAGGAGTGTTTGGCTTTTTGGATAGTGGGAATCCAAGAGATAAAAGGGAATGTGTTGTATCTCTTGTGGTTTCATGGCAAGGCGACGTGAGTAGGGGGAGTCATTGGTGGAGATGGATGAATCAATCAGAGTGCTGTGGAGGGAATGAACCTTTTGAAACATTGATAAGGGTGGTGAGGGGAAGATGCACCTGGTGGTGGTATCTCATTGAATTGAAGGGATTGGAACCTATAGAGGATGATCTGTTGAATGTGAAATCTGAAGGAAGGTGAGGACAATGAGAACCCTTCCTAGATTTTGGTTGATCATAGAGGAGGCGGGAGCAGAGTTGTGGGAAATGTAACAGTTGTGGTTGGGAGCTCTGTCACCAAGGTGGAGTTCAGAATTTAGGAGAAAGAAAGACATCTAGGAACCACTGGTGTAGACAGTGTCACCACAAGTACAGATGCAACAGAGCCTGAAAAATTAGGAGAGAGGAATGAAGTCCTTACAGAAAGTAAGGTGGGAGGAGATGTAGTCAAAATAGCTGTGGGAGTCTGTGGGCATTGTGGTTTTTGGGATAGTGTTGAGGTGAAGGGTGTGGATAGAACATGCACATTAAATAGATTTTAAAACACATCTGTATAGTTTCCAAGATGCAAGAGAAACTGCAGATGCTGGAAATCTGGAGCAACACACATAAAATGCTGAATCAGTCCTGATGAAGGGTCTCGGCCCAAAACGTTGACTGTTCATTTCCCTTCATAGGTGCTGCCTGACCTGCTGAGTTCCTCCAGCACTTTTTGTGCGTTGTATAGTTTTCAAGTTTTGCATGTGATATTGCGTATTACCCATTTTTTTTTCATCCATAGAAGCAGTTTCCTCTGAAATCTTTCTGCTGTTTTCCCATAGGGTAACTGACTGGTACAGCCTGTCAAATTATGAATAAATAAACACCTTAATTGAGAGCTTTTGATGAAATAGAGACAGATAATTACCAGAAGAAATACGTTTTTAATAAAGTCTAAGATGGAAGGGAAGTGATAATAAATGTTGAAAGAATGATTGCTGAACTGCAGCATTGACTTCAAAGATGTAATTTCTCTTTATATCCTCAATGATCTCATCCTGTCCTACCTTTTGCTCAGAGCAGTCTAAATGTGCAGAGTAATTGTAGGTTATCTTTCCCCACTTTTTTCACACTAAGAAATATTAATTTTCTTTCAATAAAAAATGCCCAGTGTTTATTTATTCATTTATTTTAGAGCTTCAGTTCATCTTAGCTCCACAAATGCAGCAAAAGCTAATCAGCTCTGTACTTAATGTGATAATTTATTTTGGCGCAGTTCTTGCCCAATCAGCACAGCATGTTGAAATGATGATCAGAAAGTAAAAGAGGAAATCTGAAATAAATCCATCAACTGAAGCAAGTATACAAAAAGTTGTTCAGCATCATGTGAAAGAAAAATTCGACCAACCTTTTAGGCAGGACCTATTTTTGGCAGAGATGAGAATCACTTTACTAGAATTAATCCTAAGGAAGGGGGTTGGATTTGGGGAAAGGGGACAAAAGGTAAAACTGTAATATAAATCATGTAAATAACTAATATTTTAACTCTACTGTTCTCACCATCCTTTGATTTCATGAAATTTCATTTAAGATATTCAGCGTGTCTGTCATTCCTTCACATTAACATCATTGGGCCACTCAGTGTAACCTGAAACGTAACCTATCGTGCACTTTTAGCACCTGATGTCCATTTCCAGGGTTTACTATTTTTATTGCTGAATCCGCTTTACAGCTTGAGCTGCTGTACTTGAATCACAGTGCAATAACATTCATAGTGGAGTGGGTTCACCCTTGCTGTGAATGTGCTGAAAAGCAGCTTTGTCAATGCAGTGCAGTACTGTGCATTTTTTCAGAAAATCCTCTCTTGGGGATTTGCTGTTGACTGCATTGTGAGTGATATAAAATACTTTAAGTATAAACTATCACAGTAGGACAGTTTAATTTCATGTCATGATATGATTTCAAACATTCCATACAGACTATTGTACATTGTTTGAAAATTATTTTGTGTACATTTCATTTGGGGGTGGGGGGGCTGAATGTCAAGATTTGGGGCAAATGACTCTGTGGCTGAGTAGCTTGTTGATACTCAGTATCTGGGTAAGGATTGACATTCCTCTGTAAGGTATTAAAATGGAATAATTAGTTTTAGGAGGAGAAATTTGATTTTTCCAATAAATCAATTGTGTTACACAATTTGTGTGCTTCTCACCAGAGGGTTCTTGAATATTTTTTGAATGTATTAAGAACCCCAAATGTCTCAAGCCTTCTTTAGGTATAGGGAGAGACATGTTTTTAAATATCTATGGCATCTGTTCTGATACCAAGGGTTGCTATGGAAACTGGGACTGTAGCTTTCCTGCCTACAGCTAGGATATGCAATCTTTTGGAAGCAGGGAGTAGATACATGTCACAAAGTGAGTGGCACGTATGTGACCACACCAAATACAGGATTAACAGATAACCTGGGAAAAATGTTTACCTTCCTCTCTGTGTTATTCAACCTAAGGGGACTATTAAGATTAAAAAGGATTTTTGACTTTAAACCTGGCTCAGTTTCAAACAAGAAAAATGTAAAGCTGACTAATGCTCAATTTAATGAGGTGGAAGCAGTCAGTTGAAACTGTTATTTAGTAGTTGACCCATAACCTGGTGTAATCTGGAATTTAAAAAAAGCTGGTATTTGAATTAGTAATGATAACAAATGAAGTGAATAATTTTGCGTTCAAATTTCCAGTCATTTTGTGTGAATTCATATTTAATAAAAAAGTAAATGTATCAAAAATCTACTGGTGGAGACCTGCTACTGATTGCAACTGGGCATTTTGAGATTTTTATGCAAATAGTATTACATTCTAGTTTGATTTTTATTCTGAATTAACTGGATTTTAATCTGAGTTGTATTTATATGGTATCCTAATGTTGTAAAATGTTCCAAGATGCACCATAGGAGCATTGTTAAACAAAATTTGACACAGTAGTGCAAGGAGGCAATGCTGACCAAAATCTCATCAAGCTGATAGATTTTAACAAGAGTTTTAAAGGAAAGAAGCAGCATTGTTTAGTGAGATAATTTGGGGTTTTAGGCTCTTGGCATCTTGACATCCATAAATGTAGTCATTAAAATTGAGGATGCTGAAGAAGTTAGAACTGGAGGAGTACTAGTATCTCTGAGGGATTACAGGACTGGAAAGTATTGTAGAGATGGGGAGGGGCAAGGCCAAAGAGCTATTTGCGTATAATTTTGTTAACTTCTGTTATAACTATGCATTCTCGGGCACTTTTTTCTTCTCAGTGTAAGAGTTAACCCTCATAGATAAACACACTAACTCGATGTTGATGGAGAAAAGTTATGTATATAGTAACCAAGAATTGTTCTGGTTCTTCTGTAAATCTGTTTATTCTTTTTATATATTGTGTTTTTACCACTTAGCCTTGAAAACTTAGAGTAACATCACCAGTTCTGCACAAGACAACTTAGCCAACAGGTTTGTGAGCAAGCAGTTAGTTGTCTACAAAAGCAGTAGTTACAGCCAGCTGCCAAAGGGAATTCAAATAAAATGGGCTTTGAACCAGTTCATGGAAGGTTAAACAGGAGATCCAGTCATGAGGTTTTATGAACAATACACAGCAGTTGCCAGCTGAAGGCCATCTGTTTCGATTGTCATGTTACTTAATAGCTTGGTGAGACATGTCAGTTGTTTCCACCATTTAGCTGATTGTTTTCTCATTTGCTCATGCCTTTAGGTAATCAACAATATTGCCTTCCCTGGCTTTTTGCTGATACATTTCAGTCAATGCCAGAAGCATTTAAGCTAACTTCCCAGTTGCAGAAGCCATTCTGAGCCATCTTTCTGAAAGGAACCTTTCTAAATAAAGTAACTAAGTACAAGAGAAGATATAAGCTATGGATGAAAAAGTAGACTTTTTATTCACTTGCAGGATGTGAGTGTAGCTGACAAGATCTTGAGGAGGTGACCTTGAGAAAGTGGTGGTAAATTGCCAGTCTGAACATCTGCAGGCTGTCTGGTGATGGTACTCCCACAATTCTGTGGGGTAGGGAGTTACAGTAGTGTTAAAGGAACAGCAGTTATCCTTTTTAAATTGAGTTAGTGTGTACATTTAAGGAAACTTGCAGGTGGTGGTGTTTCTATGCACCCAGTGACCTTGTTCTTTGAGTTTGGAAGCTCCTGTCAAAGTACGCTTGTGGTGTTAATACAATGCCTCTTTTAAATGGTGCACATACCAACCGTGGTGCTGTGGGCAATATAAAGAGTGAATGTTTAGAGTAATAGATGAGGATGCCAATCAGACAGGCTGCTTTGGTTTGGTTGGTGTTGAGCTGCTCGACTGCCGTTGGACTGGCATGCATCCAGACAACTGAAGATATTCAATCTCATCCTTGACATTTGCCTTTTAAATGATGGAAAGGCATTTTAGGAGTAAAGAGGCAGGTCATTTGTTACAGGACACCCAGCCTTTGACCTGACTTTGTGGCCACAGCAATTATGGCTGGAATGGTGACACTAGGATTAAACGTTAAGGACAGGTGTCTTTTCTGAGACGGTCATTGTGTGGCATGATTGTTGCTTGTCATTTATCAGCCCATGCCTGCATCCTTATGACAAGCAGACACAGAATAATTCATGAGTTTAGGAATTGTGAATGGAATTAAATATTGTGCAACCTTCAAACACTCCACATCTGACCTTATGATGAAGGGAAAGTCATTGATGAAGCATCGAAAGATGATTGGTCCTGAATCACTGAACTGTGTTGGGGCCATTGTTGTTTGTTGTATATATCAATGATCTAGACGATAATGTGGTAAATTGGATTATTAAGTTTGCAGATGACACTAAGATTGGAGGTGTAGTGGACAGTGAGGAAGGCTTTCAAAGCTTGCAGAGGGATCTGGACCAAATGGAAAAATGGTCCAGAAAATGGCAGATGGAATTTAATGCAGACAAGTGTGAGGTGTTGCATTTTGGAAGGACAAATCAAGGGAGGACATACACAGTAAATGGTAGGGCACTGAGGAGTGCGGAGGAACAAAGGGATCTGGGAGTTCAGATACATAATTCCTTGAAAGTGGAGTCACAGGTAGACAGGGTTGTAAAAAAGGCTTTTGGCATCCTGGCATTTATAAATCAAAGTATTGAGTATAGGAGTTGGAATGTTTTGGTGAGGTTGTATAAGTCATTGGTGAGACCAAATTTAGAATATTGTGTGCCGTTCTGGTCGCCAAACTACAGGAAGGATGTCAGTAAGATTGAAAGAGTGCAGAGGAGATTTACAAGAACATTGCCGGGTCTTCAGGAGTTGAGTTATAAGGAAAGATTGAGCATGTTAGGACTTTATTCCTTGGAGCAGAGAAGAATGAGGGGAGATATGATAGAGGTTTATAAAATGATGAGGGGCATAGACAGGGTTAATGCAAGTAAGCTCTTTCCACCTAGATTAGGAGAGATAAGTACGAGAGGACATGGCTTTAGGGTGAAAGGGGAAAGGTTTAGGGGGAACATTAGAGGGAACTTCTTCACTCAAAGAGTGGTGGGAGTGTGGAATGGGCTGCCATCTGATATGGTAAATGTGGGCTCGCTCTTAACTTTTAAGAGTAAATTGGGTAGCTACATGGATGAGAGAGGTCTGGAGGGGTATGGGCTGGGGGCAGGTAAATGGGACTAGCCGAATAGTGTTTCAGCACAGACTAGAAGGGCCGAATGGCCTGTTTTCTGTGCTGTAGTTTTTCTATGGTTTCTATGGTTTCCAGTACTGATATCCTGTGGCTGAGATGATTGACTTGTAGCAACCACAACCATGCTTTTTTGCATCTGGTTTTAGTCATTGGAGAGTTTTTCTCATAGCATTTAGATTAGCCAACTTCTCAGCAATGTAAAGACCTTCTTCTTTATAAGCTTTTACTTCCTCAAGAAAAATTTGTTTTACAGATTCATTGCATAGTACCTTATTTTGAACGGCATAATGCCTAAATGCTGGTATAAAATCCTGAAAGGCATGAACTTTCTAGCACTGGTTGAAATATGTAACATAATCACCTGGTTTTGTGTTCTTTGATGATTATATTCTGTCTGTTTACAGTTGGAAGAAGGAGAGCAGTTTTGCACCACTGTAACCACCATGGGGGAAGCTGGTGAATTTCTTGCCAAAGGCTATCTGGGCCTAGGTTTGGTCTACAGTCTCCAAGCTACAGATGGTAGGTTAATTTAAGTTGGGTGTGCATTTCACCATTCTGTAATATTGATTATTCATGTTCACCAATACACCTTTCCAAGGTATATCGGACGATAAGATGGACTAGTATTGGACAATATGAAAGACTTATCGTCCTAGTACAATAAGATGGATTCTTGACCTCACAATCTACCTCGTTATGACCTGCAGTGCACTTTCTCTGTAACTGTAACACCTTATTCTGCATTCTGTTATTGTTTTACCTTGTACTATCTCGATGCACTGTGTAATGAATTGATCCATATGAATGGTATGCAAGACAAGTTTTTCACTGTACCTCAGTACATGTAACAATAATAAAACAATTCCAATTCCAAGGTCATTATGCTGTAAGGTTTTCTGTTTTATGACCAGGTCTGTTGAAAGGTCATCAACCTGAAATAGTCATTGACTTGTAACAGTCATAAAGTTGTCACAGAAACAGGCCCTTCGGCCCATCACTTCCTTGCCAACCTTTCTGCCCACATTAGGACTGTATCCTTCTTTGCTTTGGCTGTTTAAGTGTCTGTCTAGTTGCCTCTTAAATGTAGTAATTGTATCTAATTCTACTACCATCTCTGGCAGCACATTCCAGATATCAACCACTTTCTCTGTAAAACAAAATACTTAATCCTCAAATCTCCTTTAAAACTCTCTCCTCTCACCTTAAACCTCTGCTCTCTTGGTTCTGATACCCCTACCATGGGAAAAAGATTTTTGCATCTTTCCTCTTCGCACTCAGTCCTGATGCAGGATCTCAACCCAAAACATCGACTTGTACCTTTTGCCTCCTCAGATGCTGCTTGACCCAATGAGTTCTTCCAGTGTTCTGCTTTCTTTTTACCCCTCTTAAGAACATGCGAAAGGACAGATGAGCAAAGTTATCAAGTAATCAACCTTTCTCAAAAAACTATGCGTATTATACACAAAGAAATTTTTAACCATATTTTATTAAGCAGTAAAATAATAAATTTGTCTTTACAGTCATCATTTATTTAGTTGAAGTATGATATGATGAAAGAATCGGTCATGGCCATTTCAGAGTTTTTAGTTCATTTTGATTTGATGAGTAATGCTGATTGACCTTTTGTGGTATCTGTCTACAGCTACATTAAGGAGCACCCAAGATGACCTCCATAAGAAAGCTTTGAAAGCTCTGAGAAGGTAAGACTGTACATTTGATTTTAAGTTGGTGTAAACTAGAATTGAGAGATCAAATAACACATTGTTGGCATTTTGTAGAACAAAGCTAGCATTAATGCTGAATATTAGCAATTCATTCATATTACACTGTTAGACCCAACAGCAGCTAAATTGTAGGTGTAGACCTGATGAATCATATTCTCAAATAAAACAAAGATTTCTAGTTTTTGACATGTTAAAACTTCTAAAACTAGATCAAAGTAGCCTGTTGGTCTGTATGAATACATTAAACCACAGTAAGACTGTTTTCCTAATAGTTTATAGTTCCTATAAGAATTGCTGTGAACTGTTCTCGGTTTATTACAGATATATTGCAATTTTATATGGAGGTACTTTCAGCAATGATATATTGCATGGTAATTTTTCCAGAAGCACATGTTTGCATTTAATTTTGGCCATGCATAGATATTCTGAATATATTAATTTGTGAGCTAAATATTCTTTGGTGTTCCACTATTAAAACTAAGGCTGTATAGGATGTAAATGCAGCATACTTAACAATGTTAGTATGGGATTGCCAATCTCCTAGGAAATTATGCATAGGAATCCACTTAGATCAAGAAAGACTAGATGGCTGGGAGGTAACTGGACCAGGGGAAAGAAGCTGAAAGGTGGTAGAAGAAAGGGAATGAAAGGGAGAAGGAAAGGTCAGATGGTCTGAGGAGGTAGAAGTATGGGACAGGGACAAGTTGCCAGGCAAGCCATAGGAGGGAAGAGAAGGTCAGTAGAACAAAGGTGTAGGGGCATGACCACTGAGCTTGCCTACCAACTCCTGTTCTTTCAGGTGGGTTTGATGTATTGCAGGGAAACCCAAGGCTATTAAAATAACCATTTGAAAGGAAGTGAGAGGCTGCAAAATGTAGAGATGGCAACTGGCATAGGCAGTAACTTAGAGATCGGTAGGTTTGGTATGAAATGTTTTAGTGTAGCTGGAGAAGTGGCTGGGAGATGTTGGGGATTAGGGCAATTTCACATACTAGCAAACATTCCTGCAAGGATGTTGGACCTCTTCCAGTTCAGGTTCAATCATTCATCTTGCACAGGTCCCACCTTTCTCATAAATGGTCCCAGTGATCCAGAAATCTATAACCTTCTCCTCCATACCACCCCTTTAGCCACAAGTTCATCTGACCTATCCTAGCCCTGTACTCATTACCACATGGCACCCAAATCCAACAATTACAACCTTAGAGATCCTGCTGTTTAATCTGCAATTTAGCTCCTTAAATACATGCTGCAGAAGTTCATCCCTCTTTTTACCTATGTCATTTGTTCCAATGTGCACCACAACCTCTTGCCTGTTTCATTCTGTGACATCATTGATGCTGGTGCCAGAGAGGCAGAACACCATCCTGGAATCACGCCCATGGCTACAGAGGCATCTGTTTTTTTCCCCTCACTATTGAGTGTCCTACCACTATTGCCCATGAACTTTTACTCCTGCCCCCATGGTAATGGGTTTTAACACGGCCTCACTTGACAGACTAGTCATAAAAGTAAAAGCCAATGGGATTTAAGAGAGAGGGGTAAATTGGATCCAAAATTGGCTGAGTGGCAGAAAACAAAAGAAAATGGTTGATGGATACTTTTTATGGCCAAAGACTGGTATTGATGGTGTTCCACAGGACACCGTATTCTCTCCCTTGTTTTTTTTTTGTAGTTAATACATGTTAATCATATAGGTATAAATCTAGAGGGCATGATAAAGAAGCTTGTTATGTGGGTGTCTGTGAGAAGGAAGACTTTAGAAGATATAGATTTAGATTTAGAACACATAGATGGTCTGGTGAGTTAGGCAGAAAAGTGACAATTGGAATTTGATCCAGAGAAGTGTGAGATAATGCATTTGGGAAGATTCATCAAAGTGAGGGGGTGTTCAATAAATGGGAGTAGTGTAGAAGAACAGTGAGTATATCCACAGATCCTTAAATGTAGCAGGAAATGGGTTGATAAAATGATTAAAAATGCAATAACAGACCTTTCCTTTATTTGCTGAAGCATAGAATCTAAGGCCAGGAAGGTTATGTTAGAACTGCATACGTCATTTATTAAACTACAGCTTGAATACCATATAAATTCTGGTCACCATCTTACAAGAAAGATGTGACTACACTGGAGAGGGTACAGAGGAGACTTGCAAGGGTATTGCCAAAACTGGAAAATTGTGGCTTTGATGAAAGATTTGAATAATCTAGAGATATTTTCTTCGTAACAAAGGTGGCTAAGGTACACAAAATTATGAGGGGCCTATTTGGAATATATAGGAAGGACACATTTCCTTTAGCAGAGTAGTCAAAGCCCAGGTAGCATAGATTTAAATTAGTTTGCAGAAGGATGAGATGAAATGTGTGATCGGGGTCTGACACTCACTGCATAGAAGGGTGGTAGAGGCAGAAATCCTCATCAGATGTATAAAGTGTTGGGATGTGTCCCAGAAGAACTGCCTCCAGATCAGTCCTGGAAAGACGCTGGAGGTAAAAACAGAAAATACTGGAAAAACTCACGTCTATCGGTATCTACGGGAAGAGAAGCATTTAACGCGTCTGTACTGGGATGCTTTATCGGAAGATGAACCTGAAACATTAACTGTTTCTGTTTCCATAAAAGCTGTTTGACATGTTTAGTTTTTCCAGCATTTTCTGCTTCTATTTCAGATTTCCAGTGTCTGCAGTTTTTTCAATTTTCATTAGGCTGCAGAGTTTTTTTCCCAATTGACACAGACAATGTGGGCTAAATACCCTCCATCTGTTTTGTAACTTTTCTATGCGAGATGGAGGATGAAACCTGAGTAAAACATCATAGTTATTTTAAAATTGATTGATACAGATTTCTATTAAAGGTCATCACATGTATTCTGCCAAGGCTTTTGGAAGCAATGATCTCTGGGTCTGACATAAAAATTCTCTTAAAATTCAATATTTGATTGTCATCCAAGTCCCCTCCCACCAACACCCAACCATATAATGTATAAGAATATTAAACCATTTATCATGATTAAAAACCTGTGAACATACAAACTACTTAAGAAAATTTGGTTTGATTTGTTTCCAGATAGAGTGACTGAAAATGACTCATACCCAACTAATTTCAGTTGATGAAATTGTGTGCATAATGATTGTTTGTCAAATGGTGAGATGATGTGAAATGCTCTCGTTACTAGCAATCATTTCACATTGTTGGTTGCTTTGTTCCCTTCAGATCAGTAAACTGTTGCTGAAATCAGCAGACCTTGTAATTTTAGCTGCATTTTCAAAGGTGGCAGTAAGATGGTTATTCAAGATCTTCAAGGCAGGATTTTAATTTCCAGCAGTATCACTTGTATTTAAATGTTGGTCTGTTGGGTGTGAAGTTACCATGATTAAGAGCCTTAGGACTCTGTGATCTCCCTTTTGGGACATTCCACTTTCCCTATTTTGGAGTACACAGACACAAGCAAAAGTCCAAGTTCAGAAGCCTCCCTACATCAATATGCATGAAACTGGAACTTATCCAGTTATGTCACCAGTGAGCATAAATCATGCTGAGCATCACAGCTTAGCTACTCAGCCAGATCTACCCTTAACTCAAAATGTTGATCGTCCATTTCCAGCCACAGATGCTGCCTGGCCCACTGAGTTCTTCCAACATCTTGATTGTTGTTACATCTGCAATCTCTTGTCTCCATTGTCTTTTTGATGTGTATAAGCTAACTAAGAGGACTTAGTGTGGCTATTTACCTTTGAGACCAGTGAGGGAGTTATATTCAGCAGTTTTATAGTTGTAAGAACACTTGAGAGAGAAGAGAAAGAACTGCTTTGTACAAAATGAGTGCACATAAATTCTGGCTTTAGGAAACAAAATTGATACAGGGAAACCTTTTTTAAAAAATATTCTGTAATTTTCTGAAAGAACTTCATTTTCACTTCTTCATCAAAACAAGCGTGGGGGACATGGAATGAATTTTTTGTTATGTATGCTGTTCTTGGTTCATCGCCATTTACAGATATGTGGCTTTATAAATGGAAATGAGTCAGACAGACCAGACATTGACATTAACTGTAATATTCAGATTTGGTGTGCTATGGTTGGCAGATTTTAATTTAACATTAAATTCAAAGTATTGGCAACTGGACTATTTTTAAACAAAATTTAAAAATGTCACTATGCTCACGTAAAGGTATTATTCTTGTAATTAAATCATCTCAAAATTGTTGCTGTGTAACTAGGTTTTATTACTTCATCAAATTAGACCTCTGGAAGAAATGAAAATTTCATCTTGATTTATTGTTTTCCTCTTGTATTGAGTTTTTGAACTTTTCTAGTGTGGTTTTATTTACCAGCATAATTTATCAAGATTCTATGTACCATCATTCTAGAGCCCACAGTTTGGATCCTGATGATCATCGGATTGCCCTGTACCTATCCTTGCAGATGGCATTCAACAGGCAGGTCAGTATTCCAGTTATTACTTGTTGGTCCCATTTATGTATTCTCCAACCCCCACCCCCTCAGGCAATGGTATAGCACAAAGTTTTATGTGCAAACAATAATTTAAACACAGAAACCTGAACCCTGAAAGTGTCTGGCACTTCCATGTGTTTATGGAGCTCTATTTTAAATTATGTTGCAGTTGTTCATGCAAATGACACACATACATGGTGACATACATAGAAGCAGCACTCCTCTGTGGTGGGAAGAGTGCTGCTTCTATGTCCCTTTAAGAGCTGGCTTAAAGATCATATGTTCACATTGTAACAACTGAGAACCTGCAACACATCAGTAGGAAATGTGCTGAACCTGACATTGCCAGGGAAACCCATCAACACTTCTATGAACTTCGTGTTTGAGTTCTCTGTCTTCATTTGAGTTTCACGAACAATAGGACTCTCAAAACTGCATAAGTGACATGGAGTGATTTCTAGGCCATTGTGTTTCTTAAACCAGTTAGCTACTATTGCCTAGGAAAAAAAGGGAGTACTGCAACCCACAGCTGCCCACATCAAATGTACTAGGTAAACAAAGCCATAGCTTTAAGCCTGTCAAGGTTCCGTTTTATTAAGCTGGTCACAAGTGATTCACAGTGACAGTAAATCTAAACAGTCAGATGAAATACTGTACTGTGGGAGTTACTTATGAATTTGCAGTACTTGCAACAATTTTTCACATTTGTAAAACAATTTCTAAATATGTTAACAATCATGTATTGATATGATATAAAATAAAAATAAAACCCCATCCATAATTCATCCCCAACTGCCCTTGAGAAGGTGGTGGTGAGCTGCCTTCTTGAACCGCTGCGGTCCTTGAGGTGTGGGTGTACCCACAAGGCTATTAGGGAGAAAGTTCCACGATTTTGACCCAGCGACGGTGAAGGAACAGTGAGGTATTTCCAAGTCAGGATAGTGTATGGCTCAGAGGGTAATTTCCAGCGGTGGTGTTCCCATGCTTTTGCTGCCCTTGTCCTTCTAGCTGGTAGAGGTTCTGGGTTTGGAAGGTGCTGGCTAAGGAGTCTTGGTGGATGGTACAAATTGCTGCTGCTACTGTGCATCGGTGGTGGAGTGAGTGGATGGGGGTGCCTATCAAGCGAGCTACTATGCCCTGTATGGTGTCAAGCTTGCTGAGTGTTATTGAAGCTGCACTCATCCAGGCAAGTGGAGACTGTTCCATCACACTCCTGGCTTGAGCCTAGTAGATGGTGGATGGGCCTTGGGGAGTTTGGAGGAGAGTTATTTGTCGCAGGGTTCTATGCTTTTAACCTACTCTTGGAGCCACATTGTGGAAGTAGGTACTCCAGTTCAGTTTCTAGTCACTGGTGTAACCCTCAGGTTATTGATAGTGGGGAAATCAGTGATGGTAATGCCATTGGATGTCGGGGTAAAAACTGAATTTTCTCTTGTGGATATTGTAATTGTCCAGCATTTGTGTGGTGTGAATGTTACTTGCCACTTATCAGCCCAGGTGTAAATATTTTAGTTACAGCATTCTGTTTGCTACATGACAGTACTTTGTACAGCTTTCATCATGTGGAGATGTTTCAATGAACAAATTCAGGTATTTATTTTCCCCATTTCTATTGCTCCTCATGAACTAAAATTCCCCTCACGTGAGATGGTTAGTGCCAGAAGACTGTTCAACCACAAGTCCAGGTACGACCTCCAGAAGGGCATCACAAGTGCAAAGAGACAATTCTGGACTAAACTGGAGTCACAGACGGATGCTCAACAGCTAAGCCAGGTCTTGCAATGCTATCAGTTTCCACAAGGTGAAATCGGGTAGCATAAGTGGCAACGAACCATCACTTCCAGATGAGCTCAATGCCTTTTATGCACGCTTTGAAAGGGAGAACAGCAACATACTTGCACAAGCCCCCACAGCTCCTGATGACCCTGTGATCTGTCTCTGAGGCTGACGTCAGAGCATCCTTCAAGAGGGTGAATCCACGCAAAGCATCTAACCCAGATGATGTACCTGGCCAAGTACTGAAGATTTGTGCAGACCACCTGGCTGGTGTATTCAAGGACAACTTCAGCCTCTCGCTTCTGTGGTCTGAGGCTCCCACCTGCTTGAAAGGGGCATCTCTAATACCTGTGCCCAGGAAGAACATGGGGACTTGCCTCTGACTACTGTCTGGTTGCACTTACATCCGCTGTAATGAAGTGCTTCAAGAGGTTGGTTATAGCACAAATCAACTCCAGCCTCAAATAATCTGGATCCCTTTAAATTTGCCTATTGCGATAGTGGGTCAATAGCAGATGTTATTTCACTGGCTCCCTATTCTGTTCTGGACCACCTGGATAACAAAAAACACATATGTCAGACATATGTCAATATTCATTGACTATGAATGATAGAGAAATGGTGGGGGGGCTATGTGGGAGGGAAGGGTTAGGTAGATCTTACGGCAGCATAAAATGTTGGCACAACATTATGGGCTGAACGGCCTGTACTGTGCTGTAATATTCTATAACTACAGTTCAGCTTTCAACACAATCGCCCCCTCTAAACTTATCACCAAGCTCCAAGATCTGGGCCTCTGTACCTCCCTTTGCAACTGGATCCTTGACTTCCTCATCAGCAGACCTCAATCAGTACGGATCAGTAACAACATCTTCCTCCTCAATGACCATCAACACAGGTGCACCTCAGGGCTGCATGCTTAACCCCCTGCTCTACTCTCTTCACCACCCATGATTTGGCCAGCAACAGTGGTGTTATCAGTGAATTTGTAGATGGCATTGAAGCTGTATTGAGCCACACAGTCATGAGTGTAATGAATTAGCAGAATGGCTTTTTGGAGCAGCTTGTTGATGAGCCCACCAGGGGATCGGCTGTTTTGGATTGGGTGCTGTGTAACGAACCGGAGGTGATTAGGGAACTAAAGGTAAAGGAACCGTTAGGAACTAGCGGTCACGATACGATTGAGTTCAGTTTCAAATTTGAAAAGGAGAAGCTGATATCAGATGTGTCAATATTTCAGTGGAACAAAGGAAATTACAGTGGCATGAGAGGGGAACTGGCCCAAATTGATTGGAAAAGTAAGCTAGTTGGAGGGACGGCAGAGCAGAAATGGATGGAATTTCTACGAGAAATAAGGAAAATGCAGGATAGATATATTCCAAGAAAAAAAGGTTTTGAATGGAAAAATGGCACAAATGTGGATAACGAGAGAGGTGAAGGCTAAAATAAAAGGAAAAGGGAGGGCATACAAGGAAGCAAAAATTAGTAGGAAAACAGACGACTGGGAAACTTTTAAAAACTTACAGAAAGAAACTAAGAAGGTCATTAGGAAAGAAAAGATGAATTATGAAAGGAAGTTGGCAGATAACATTCAAAAAGATACCAAGAGTTTTTTTTAAATATATGAAGAGTAAAAGAGACACAGGTTGATATAGGATCAATTGAAAATGGTGCGGGAGAGGTTATAATGGATAACAAAGAGATGACAGAGGAACTAAGTGAGTATTTTGCATCTGTCTTCACTGTGGAGGACATCAGCAATATACCGGATAGTCAGGGGTCTCAGGATAGAACTGAATTCAGTTAAGATTACTAGAGAGAAGGTACTCGGGAAGCTAAATGGACTAAAGACAGATAAGTCTCCCAGACTGGATGCGGTGCACCCCTGGGTTCTGAAGGAAGTGGCTTCAGAGATTGTGGACACATTGGTGATAATTTTTCAGGAATCAATAGATTCCGGCATGGTTCCGGAGGACTGGAAGGTCTCAAATCTAGTTCCTCTGTATAAGAAGGGTGGAAGGCAGCATAAAGGAAATTACAGACCTATTAGTTTGACATCGGTGGTGGGAAAGTTATTGGAATCGATCCTCAAGGATGAGGTTATGGAATACCTAGAGGTGCAAGGCAAGATAGGCCCAATCCAGCATGGTTTTGTGAAGGGAAGATCCCGCCTGACCAACCTATTGGAGTTTTTTTTGAGGAAATCTCAAGTAGGGTGGATAAGGGAGAGGCTGTGGATGTTGTGTATTTAGACTTTCAAAAGGCCTTTGACAAGGTGCCGCACAAGAGGCTGATTAATAACATGAGATGTCATGGAATTACAGGTAGGATAGTAGAATGGGTGGAGCATTGGCTGGTTGGCAGAAAGCAAAGGGTGGGAATAAAGGGATCCTGTTCTGGTTGGCTACCAATTACTAGTGGTGTTCCGCAGGGGTCGGTGTTGGGGCCGCTTCTTTTTACTTTGTACATTAATGATTTGGATGATGGAGTAAATGGTTTTGTGGCTAAGTTTGCAGACGACACCAAGATAGGTGGAGGAGTAGGGAGTATTGAAGAAATAGGAAGGTTGCAGGGAGACTTAGTTTAGGAGAATGGGCAAAGAAATGGCAGAAGAGATTCAATGTTGAGAAATGTGCTGTTGTACACTTTGGAAAAAGAGATAAACAGGCAGATTATTATCTAGATGGGGAGAAAATTCAAAGTACAGAAGTACAAAGGGACTTGAGGGTACTCATGCAGGATACCCTAAAGGTTAACCACCAGTTTGGATTGGCAGTAAGGAGAGCGAATGCTATGTTGGCATTCATTTCGAGGGGAATAAAGTATAGAAGTAAGGAAGTGTTGATGAGGCTCTATGGGGCACTGGTGAGGCCTCATTTGGAGTACTGTGCGCAGTTTTGGGCCCCTTATCTTAGGAAGGATGTACTGATGTTGGAGAGGGTTCAGAAAAGATTTGAGGATGATTCCCAGAATGAAAGGGCTTACTTATGATGAGCGTTTGTCGGCTGTTGGAATGTTTTCATTGGAGTACAAAAGAATGAGAGAGGACCTCATAGAAACAATTAGAATGATGAAAGGACTGGAAGAGTAGATGTGGTTAAGCTGTTCCCCCCCCCCCCCCCCCCCCCCCCGGTGGTTGAGTCCAAGACTAGAGGGCACAATCTTAGAATTAGAGGATACTGGTTTAAAACAGAAATGAGGAGAAATTTCTATAGCCAGAGGGTAGTGAAATTATGGAATTCTTTGCCACACACAGCTGCGGAGGCCCAATCATTGGGGGGGGGGGGCGTTTAAGGAGGAGATTGATAGGTATCAAATTAGTCAAGGTATCAAGGGATATGGGGATAAGGCCAGAAATTGGGGCTAGATAGGAATAGTATTAGTTTAGCTCATGGAGCAGACTCGATGGGCCGAATGGCCTACTTCTGCTCCTTTGTCTTATGATCTTGTGAGTGTACAGGAATGAGAGAGAACACCTGGTTGAGTGGTGCCACAACAACAACCTCTCGCATATCTTCAACAAAACCAAGGAACTAATTGTTTACTTCAGAAAGGGGAAGTCAGGAGACCACAGGCCAGTTTTTATTGGTGGGGTGGCAATAGAGAGAGTTAACAACTTCAAATTCATGAATGTTAATATCTCAAATAAACTGTCCTGGGCCCAGCATATAGATGTAATCACAAAGGTGGCATGGAACACCTTCTTTCTTAGAAGTTTGAGATTCAGCATGCCACCAAACTCTAACTTCTACAGATGCACCGTAGAAAATATCCTCACTGGTTGTATCATCCCTGATATGGCACTTCCAATGCACAGGAACACAAGAGGCTGCTGACAATAGTGGACAGAGCCTGGTCCATCACAGGCACAGCCCTCCCCACTACTGACGGCATCTACAGGAGGCACTACCTCAAGAAGGCAACATCTGTCATCAAGGATCCCCACCATCTGGACTGTGCCTGCTTTTCGCTGCTACCATCAGGCAGGAGGTTGAACATGGAACAATATAGCACAGGAACAGGCCCTTTAGCCCACAATATCTACGCCAAATATGATGCTGAATTAAATTCTCTTCTCCCTGTACTTTATCTGTACCCCTCCATTCCCTGAATATACATGTATACAGAAGCCAGAGTACAGATACAGAAGTCTCAAGTCCCACACCACTAAGTTGAGGAACAGCTACTTTCCTACAACCATCAGGTTCTTGAACTGACCTGCACAACCGTAATCTTACCTCAGCAGCAGAACATTACAGATCATCTCTTGCACTATAATGGATTTGTTTCTAATTGGTTTTTTTGCATTAATATCTTGTTTTTCACAGCCTTTTTCTTCACCATCCTGTATAATTTATGTACAATTTATTTTCTGTATGTTGTCGGAATCCACGTGCCTGTGATGCTGCTGAAAGCAAGTTTTTCATTGTACCTCACTGTGCTTGTGTATTTGACAATAACCTCAACTTGGACTTGGGACCATCACAGTCAAGGCTGATGCTGTTCTTGCCAGGATACACGAATGTTACTTATGGCTGATTGTAATCTTGAGCCAGGGAAAAGTACAAAGTCCCTTTATTTCTATTTGAATTTGCCCAAGGATTGAATGGGAGAAAGTTTGCTGTCTTTATGGATCCCTGCCACACATCTTTATAGTCACTGATTAAAATTGTTGGTGCAGAGGGATTTTTTTTTAGTTTCAGTTTTTTTCTTCTATTTTGTGTTAGCCAGCTTATCTCCAGTGCAGTAGCTAGAAACAAACATTTGTAAGTGACACATATTTATATTTAAAGTAAGAAGAGCAATCAGTTTTTTTCCCTAGGTTTGGATAACATTCTGTCCACCACAAAGCTGGTTTTAACAAATATAGAACACCAGAAACTCTGAAACAATTTCTTAGGAACATTACAGAATCAGATTTATTATCACTGACATACGACATGAAATTTGTTTTGTGGCAGCAGTATAGTGCAAAGACAAAAATCTATAAATTACAAAATAAATAGAGTGCAAGAAAAGGAATAATGAGGTAGTGTTCATGGATCTAAGAGAATATTAAATGAGGATGTTTGCTAAAGTCAGATTAGCCAGGTCACGTATTGTCAAATGGGAAATGCTATTCCCAGCAAGAGTATATTAATGCTTTTCGTAATCTAACTACCTCTCATCACCTGCTCTGAATGTTTTACTTGGCATTGGGTGCACTGGGATTTGCAACTATGATCTGGCAAGATGCCAGATATCTGGAGACCGGCCTGATGGATGCATAATTTGGAACAGATCTTTTCTGATTATGTACCTGATTTAGTGGCTATAACAAGATTCTTCTCAAACCCAAATTAATTAAGATGTATCCTCTTGGGGACCAGATATGAAATATTTTTCCTCACAGCTTGTGGTGACGGTGTTTTATGAAAAAGGCACTGTATTCTATGTTCTCTTTCTGACACAATTTCCTGTCTTCTCTTTCTTTAGGTTAATCACTTTGTTTTTGATGTATCAGTCTTCCCCTTATTTTTCTCTTCCTTTTTTTTTTAAAAATGAACTTTGCTTTTCCTTATTTTTTTCTTTAAACTTGCATTACTATTAAAAGGAATATTTGACATTGATTCACAGATGATAAATTCTTCTTTCAAAAAACCTTTCTACCCTGTATGCTATTTCTAAAAGCAGTATTGTTAATGATGTTTAAATTTCTGATTAGGATTTAGTGAAGTTTGATTGAGAATAAAGCAATGCCTTCCTTTTTAATTAAATCAATTGTATTGATTCATACATCTTTCCCTCTTCCATCCTGCCCCTCCCAACAATTCTGCATATGCACACTTAATGCAGTTTTGAGCAGCTCCTTATTTTTGAATTAACTATATTACCAATAACTGTTATCTGTGGTGAATTAGCAAATAGCAACTGTTTCAATTCACTTTCATCTTCTGCCGTTATCTCCTCTGTGCTGTGCAAAGTGGCAGCAGACATATTTCTCAATTCCCCTCTTACAGACTGCTTTAAATTTACTCTCTTTATTAGAGTTTCTTTCCTGCATTTATTCCCTTGATTGGCTAAAGGAAATATCATTTGGAAGAATGATTGGAAAAAAAGAAAATCAATGCCAAGTGACAGGTGAATTAGAGAACAAAGTTAGTTCCTGTATTCCAAGACAGGTTTTGATAATCCAGAAGTTAGTAGACCTAGGTCTTTTAAGTGCTGCTGCAGTTATATTAAATATGTGTTTCTTTTGCAGATCTCTGAAGCTATTGAACTGTTACAAATAGCCCTTAAACTCAGGAATGATGACATGCATTCTCTCCATTTATTGGCACTTCTGTTTTCTGCTCAAAAACATTATCAACAGTCTTTGGAGGTTATTGACATGGCAATCAACGAATACCCTGAAAACTTCAGGTATACTCTTTCATATTTGTGGACATTTTTCCATTATCTGTGATTGATACCTTCCCTCATACAATTATCAATGGTAACTAGGAGCCAGTGGCTTAATGAGGGCCAAAGTAGATTTCATCCTGAAAGTAATAATTTATATAACATGTATGAGTAGTACAAGACATGGCATATGATGAGTATGGAATGTTTGCGAGAAACAGGTGATGCACTGGGGCTGTTGTGGAGATGAATTGCCACATTGGATGACACTTGCAGGATGACAGAAGACAAACTAGGTGCACTTGGCTTTTTTTGTTCAATTCATGTACTCCTTTAGCACTCCTGTATTTCCTTCTGTACATTAAGCTAACATGCAAAGGGGCAAAGGACTTTTCCCCTTCCTGCCACTCTCCATTTATTGTAAAATTACATATTTACTTTTTCCAATTCTGTTAATTATACACCTCTGATTTAAGGTTGAAAAGTCCAGCTACCTGTGGATTTTCATTCACAACAGAGTTCATGGCACTTGTAATGTGACTTCTAGCTCTACCTTACATTTGAATGTTGTGTCAGTAGACACTGGACACAAATTTCAATTTCCTCATTTAGAAGGAAGCCTTTCAGCCCATTGAACCAATGCCAGCTCTCAGGGAAATTCCATCTATCACATTCCCCCATTTGTTTCCCTGTAACCTATTCTCCCTCGCATCTTCAACAAGTCCCCCGATTCTCCTACCACTCACCTACACACTACGGGCAATTTACAGTTGGCAATTAACCTATCACCAGTGTGTCTTTGGGATATGGGAAGAAACTGGAGCACCCTCATGGAGGAAACCCACAGGGAGCACAGGGAGACTGCAATCTTCACACAGACAGCACCCAAGGGCAGGTCCAAATCTGGGTTGCAGGACCTGTGAGTCAGCAGCTCTACCATATGGGCCACTGTATGGCCTGATGCAATTGTACCATCCAATTAGAACATAACAGCACAGTACAGGCCTTTTGGCCCACGATGTTGTGCCAACATTTTATCCTGCTCTAAGATCTATCTTACCCTTCTGTCCCACATAGCCCTCCATTTTTCTATCATGCATATGGCTAACTAAGAGTCCCTTAAATGTCCCTAATGTATCTGCCTCCACCTCTGCCGGCAGTGCATTCCACACACCCTGTGTAAAAAAAACTTACCTCTGACATCCCCCTTGTATCTTCCTCCAATCACCTTAAAATTATGTCCCCTTGTGTTAGCCATTGCCACCCTGGGAAAACATCTGACTGTCCACTCAATCTATGCCTCATCAAGTCATCTCTCATCCTCCTTCGCTCCAAAGAGAAAAGCCCCAGCTTGGTCAACCTATCCTCATAAGACACACTCTCCAAACCAGGTAGCATCCCAACAAGTTTCCTCTGCACCCTCTAAAGCTTCCACATCCTTCCTAATGAGGTGACCAGAACTGAACACAATACTCCAAGTGTGGTCTAACCAGAGTTTTATAGAGCTGCAACATTACCTCACAGCTCTTGAACTCAATACCCTGACTAATGAAAGCCAACAAACCATATGCCTTCTTAACAACCCTATCAACCTGTGCAGCAACCTTGAGGGATCTATGGACATGGACCCCAAGATCTCTGTTCCTCCACTGCTAAGAATCCTGCCACTAACCTTGTATTCTGCCTTCAAATGTGGTCTTCCAAAGTGTATCACTTCATACTTTTCTGGGTTGAACTCCATCTACCACTTCTCAGCCTAGCTCTGCATCCTATCAATGTCCTGTTGTAACCTACAGCAACCTTCTACACTATCCATAACATCTCCAATCTTTGTGTCATCTGCAAACTTACTAACCCACCCTTCCACATCCTCATCTAAGTCATTTATATAAAAAAAAGTCAAAGAGCAGGGGTCCCAGAACAGATCCCTGTGGAACACCACTGGTCACCCTCCTCCAGGCAGGATAGGCTCCGTCTGCAACCACTCTCTGTCTATGGGTGAGCCAATTCTGAATCCACATAGCCAAGTTTCCCTGGATCCCATGCCTCTTAACTTTCTGAATGAGCCTTCCATGAGGAACCTTATCAAATGCCTTACTAAAATCCATGTACACCACATCCACTGTTCTACCTTCATCAATGTGCTTTGTGACATCCTCAAAGAATTCACTCAGGCTTGAGGCACAACCTGCCCCTCACAAAACCATGCTGACTGTCCCTAATCAGCCTATGCTTCTCCAAATACCCATAAATCCTGTCTCTAAGAATCTTCTCCAGTAATTTGCCCACTACTGAAGTAAGGCTCACTGGTCTATAATTCCCAGGGTTGTCCCTACTCCAAACAACATTTGCCACCCTCCAATCATCTTGCACTACTTCTGTGGCCAGTGAGGACAAAGATCATTGCTAAAGGCACAGCAATCTCTCCCATGCTTCCTGTAAAAACCTTGGATCTATCCTGTCTGGCCCCAGTGACTTATCTATCCTAATGTTTTTCAAAAGTTCCTGTACATTGTCTTTCTTCCTGTCAACATGCCCTAACGTATCAGCGTGTTGTACACCATCCTCACAAACGTCAAGGTCTCTCTCACTGGTGAATTCTGAAGCAAAGTATTCATTAAGGACCTCCCCTACTTCTTCTGGCTCACCCACCAAGGGAAACAACTTAGCCACATCTACTCTGTTCAGTCCTTTCAACATTCGAAATGTTTCTGAGGTCCCCTCTCATTCTTCTATACACACCTAACAAACTCTGCCCCATCTATCCCCTTTACACCAAGGAATTGCCAATCAGTACAAGGGAAGTTGAAATCACCCATGACAACAACCCTGTTATTTTTGCACCTATCCAAAAATCTGTCTTCAGATCTGTTCCTCAGGGTCTCTAATGTTATTTGGGGTGGGGGGGGGGGGGCGGGGGAAGGAGGAGGAATATGTCTGTAGAATACTCCCAATAGAGTGATTGCTCCCCTCCTGTTTCTAACTTCCACTAACATTGACTCAGTAGATGATCCCTCCAAGATGTTTTCCCTTTCTACAGTTATGATACTGTCCCTGATCAGCAAAGCCACTCCCCCATCTCTTAACTCCATCCGTGTCCCTTTTGAAACATCTAAACCCCGGAATATCCAGCAGCCTTTCCTGCCCTTATGACAGCCAAGTCTCTGTAGTGGCCACAACGTCGTAGTTCCATGTACTTACCCATGCTCTTAAGTTCATCACCCTTGTTGCTGATACTCCTTGTATTACGGTAGACAATCTTCAGCCCATCCAACTGACTGCAATTTTGCCCTTTCAACTGCCTATCCTTCCTCAGTCTTTCTACACGCTGCATCTACTTGTACACTAAATGCACCAACCTCTGACCTATCACTCTGGTTCCCATCCCCCTGCTAAACTAGTTTAAACCCTCCCAACAGCTTTAGCAAACCTGCCAGCAGGAATATTGCTCCCCCTACAGTTCAGGTGTAACCCGTCCCTTTTGTACACCTTCCCCAGAAGAGATCCCAATGATCAATAAATCTGAAACCCTGCCCCCTGCACCAACTCTTCAGTCACACATTCATCTGCCAAATCAACCCATTCTTACCCTCACTGGCACATGGCACAGGCAGCAATCCAGAGATTACTACCCTTGAGGTCCTGCATTTCAGCTTCCCACCTAGCTCCCTATATTCCCTCTTCAGGACCTCATCTCTTTTCCTACCTATGTCATTGGTACCAATATGTATCACGACCTCTGGCTGTTTGCCCTCCCCCCTTCAGGATGCTGTGGACCCGATCCAAGATGTCCCTGACCCTGGCACCCAGGAGGCAACATACCATCCAGGAGTCTCTTTCACATCCACTGAATCTCATGTCTGCTCCCTTTTCCCCCCCACTTACTGTTGAATCCCCTATCACTACCACTTTCCTCTTCTGCCCTGCTCTCCTCCCCCCCCCCCCCACCCCAACCTTCCCTTTTGTGCCACACAATCAGGCTCAGTGCCAGAGATCTGGTCACCATAGCTTTCCCCTGATAGGTCATCCCCTCCAACAGTATCCAAAGCTGTCTACCTGTTATTCAGGGGAACGGCCACAGGGGTACTCTGCACTACCTGCCTATTCTCAGTCCTTCTCCTGACAGTCACCCAGCTACCTGCCTCCTGCAGCTTTGGAGTGATGGCCTCCCTGTAGCTCTTATCTATGAACTCCTCATTTTCCCGTAGGAGCTGAAGGTCATCCAGCTGCAGCTCCAGTTCTGTAACACAGTCTGTAAGGAGCTGCAGCTGGATGCACCTCGTGCAGATGTAGCTATCAGGGAGACTGGAGGTCTCCCAGAACTCCAAAGATGAACACACCACTGACCCTGGAGCCATTCTAACTACTCTGGTCTGGCATTAGAGGAAAAGTCAGAGAAAGAAAGAAACTTACCTGAGACTTTAGCCTCCACTCACCAAAGCCTCAAGTACTCCACTCTAACACTGGTCCACTCCCACAATGGCTGCTCTGCTTATACCTACCTTCCCTTTATTTGCTGCTGTTAATTAGCCGATCAACTGGTAACAATTTTCAAATGTACCTCTTTTAGACTCTTGCAAGATGAAACTCTCAAGCACACACATAGACTCACCTCTTTTGAAAGCTCCCGCTCCAAATCTCAAAATTAAATTGAACAATATAGTTTAAAGCTTGTTTCCTCAAATACAGAAAATACTCTTTCTGCCAAATAAATGGTGCCACAAGTGGCTATGCAGTGAATAATTTCATTTTGTTAATTTGCTGCTTTTATCAGTGAATTGTAACCCTAACCCTAACCCCAATGTACAGGCATTACCAGGTTTGAGTCTTCCAAATGACCTATCAAAAAATTTGCACCTGGAGTTTCTGCTTGGCTAATTAGTATATGGACTTCCCTGAGAGGCATGAATCCTTATTACTCCAGTTCCAGAAAGTTGCTATACAGTTTAGAGGCATGGACTACTGTGGGGAGGGGGGGGGTGTGGGGTTAGGGAAGAGGGCAGGTTAATTAACTAAAACTGTATGGCTTTGTGGTAAGCTCCTCACTGCTTGTCTAGATAGAAACACCCTACCCAGAATGTGTAGTCTCCTAATTCTGTATTGCAGTGAGATCTCTCTCTCCAGTATTGATTTATAAACCAGACTGGCAAATATGACATTCTTTTTCAAGAAAGGGTAAGAGCATTCTATAACTGCTGGCTAGTCACTTTAATGTCAATGATGAATAAGATTTTAGAAACAATAATCAGGGAGAAATATAACAAGTACTTGGTGAAATTTGTGTTAATTAAGGTGAGCCAACTTAGACTTGTAAAGGGCAGATCATGTTTGACTAACCTAATTGAATTTTCTGATGAAGTAACAGAGAAGGTTGATAAGGGGAATGCAGCGGATGTTGTCTGTATGGATTTTTGAAAGGAGTTTGACACAGTATCACATAAAAGGCAGGTTAATTAAATTGGGGCTCATAGAATGGGAGAGTCATTGTCAACTTCCATTTAAATGAAATGACACAAGGACAGAGACGGTGAGTCGTGGTAATTGGTTGTTTTTCAGACTGGAGGATGGTAGATTGTGGTGTTTCCTGGGAGTCAGTGTTGCGGACTACAGTTTGTTTTTGGATGTATATAAATTACTTGAATATTGAAATACTGAGTAAAATTTCGGAATTGGAAGTATGGTACACAGTGAGAACAATACCATAGCCTGGTGGAATGAGCAGACAAATGACATATGGAATTTAATAAAGAAAAGTATGTGTTAGATGATACATTTTGACACGTGATGGAGAAAGGCAACAGAGATTTAATGGCACCGTTCTAAGTGTGAAGCAACAGAGGGACCTGGGGATTTATGCGCAATGACCTTGGAAGGAGGCAGGGCATATTGAGAGAGTAATTAGCAAAGCATGTGGAATCCTGGGTTTCATAAATAAAGGTATTGAGTACAAAAGCAGGGAAGTTGAAAAGACCACAACTAAAGTGTTGCTTGCAGTCTTGAGTAGGCATGCCAAGGTCCTGGAGAGGGTACAGAGAAGATTTATCAGAATGGTTCCAGAGTTAGAGAAATTGGGATTGTTCTGCTTGGAGTAAAGGAGGTTGAAGAAAAATAGAGGGGTACAAGATTAGGTTTGGATAAAGTTGACAAACAAAAGCTGTTCCCATTAGCCCAGGATGAAAGTAGATAACAGATGATACAAGAATTACAGGCACAGATTTAAAGTTTTAGGCAGGAGATACATAAGGCATATGGGGAAGTATGCTTTGAACGTAGCAAGTGGTGATGACTCGGAATCCTTAGTCAATAATTGCAGAAGGAAATCTGATAACCACACTTGGATGGCCAAAATGTATCTGCAGATCCACAGGAATGGACCAACTGGATGGCTGTATGGAGAATTGGAAATGGACTGATAGATCAAATGGCCTCCACCTGTGCTGTTATAACTTATCTCATGGTCATTTTTACAGTTTTGTTTTCACTCTTGAAAATTACAAGTTGGGTAGATGAATAAGATTTTATGGTGCATATTAATCCTTAGGTGTTGTATCTTTGTGTGGATTTCTTAGTCACGGTTCCACTTAATTAGCTTCAATTTTATGTCCTAAGGCAAAAGAAAGTCAGAATTCAAGTGATAGAGGAAAGTACAGTTGAAACACTAGGTGAATAAAATGAGTAGTGATATTACCAGCAAGGAGCTACTAAGAAGCCATTAAAAACAATCAACCGAACACAGATTGTCAACAAAATATACCAATAAAAAAGTAGAAGAGGTACTGATAAAGTTATTTGGAATGATTATCACAAAGACGTTCCTTTCATTGTCATTGGTTTCACTATTAAAATAATGATGTTCTATTGAAAATGAAGATTGTAACAGAATAGTAAAAACTTTTCAGGAAAATGATTGAATTTGCATATTATCTATGTTTAAAATGGATCTTGTGTCTGTTTGAATGTCTTTGAATAATGGGCTTTCACAAATAATAAGTTTCTAATATTACAAACCTATTATTTGTAGGTTGGTGTCTTCACCCCTATGGGTCATTGGAAACTTCTATTTTAACCAGATTATTTTTCTTTAAATAAAACATCAGAACTAAATAAGGCACAACCCCTTCACCTTTTTCTGAGATGACATTTCTCGGGCAAAATAAATTTACATTTTTCAGAAATTCAGAATGTTGTGTGCAAAACAAATAAAATTTTAAAAATTGACTTCATAAATTTTATAATCTCTAATACAACAGTTCTCACCAATTATATCTTGTTTATTCATACTGACTAAACTTTGGAAATTAATTATTCTAACATCAAGTTAGGAGTAAGGTTTTGAATAAAAGTAAACATGCTAAAATGTTGTAGTTATGTTTGGCAAAGAAACATGCACAAATCAGTTTAATCCTTTCTTTAGATCTGCATATTGAACCTATGGATCACATAGGAAAAGAGCTGGTAACCCACGATAATGAGGACATTAGTTGATTGCATTATCTATTGTTTACAATGTACATTTATCATTCACCTTCAATGAGAAAGCAAAACAATGTACATTTTCCAGGATCCATTAAGAAAACAATGCTATAGTTCTTTTCCAAACTTTTCAATCCTTAAAGTGGTGAACTAAATTTCATTTGTATCCCCATTCTCTTAACAATCTTTGTAGCCCCCACTTCAAGCCTATAATTTACCGTAAGCAATCTAAATATCATTTGCATTGCTTAAGGAATGTAAAACATCGCAGGGTAATTTTGTTTGAATTTTTCTTAATTAGCCATTTATAAGTACCTGACTCATTAACTACATTGCCATTCACACTGCATGTTTAATGAGAAGCTAGTTTCTGCAGCTGACATGCACAGCTTGATGGAAGCCTTTGAATTTAGAAACTGTAATCAAAATCATCTTATAAACTTGAAGATCAAATTTTCCATTACTTGTTAATTATTGGGATATAAATCATTCTCACAAGGTCAATGGTGAGCCTTTTCCTTGAACCACTGCAGTATTTTGGTGATGCTACTGCTGTTATTTTTGGGAATTTTAAGTTTCAAGTACGTTAGCAACAATTCATAAACAATCAATGTTCTTTCAGTAACTATCATCACATTGGCTCCTAGATCTGCTGGATTAATCAATTGGATTATGGAATTGACCATGCTTGATCTTTGACTCTGACTGCATTGGACATATTAGGAAGCGCTAAAGTGCTATCTCACGTCGTATTCACCGCTCCATTTGTCAATTTATTTTAAGAATGTGGGTCGCATTTACTGTTTTCCCTGTTTTTTCCCCCTTGAAGAGGGTAGCAGATGTTCTTAGTGCACACATAGTGTTGATAAGTATTTTGACCCCACCTGATGAAGGGATGTCACATATGTCCAAATGAGAACAGTTTTATCTATGAAGTCTGATGTAATATGATCCCTGCCCCAGTAAGGAATCATTCAATCGTTACCATATGGGAAGAGATACTTGGCCCATCAAGTCTGTCCTTGCTTCTCAATCCAATTCTCCTGCTCTTTTGTCATAGCTGTAGCCCTGAGAAATATTATTTCCTTATGTGCCTATCCAGTTCCCTTTAGAAAGCCTGAATGTCTCTGTTTTCACCACCCTTACTGGCAGTCAGTTCCAAATCATATCTTAAGGCCAACATTTTATATCTGTGTCTCCTGGTCCTTGAATTATCTGCTAAAGGAAATGGATCAAACCTATAATGATCTTGATGCAATGGATAACCAAAGGGAAGCTTGTTATTCACTGTGGTAGAACTTGTGGCATTGCTGGGTGTTATTGAAATGAGACTGTATTGTATTACCAAGTGTCTGCAGCACCCCCACGCCATGTTTAGGTTCCCTTCACGCAGCCTCCCACCCCTTTTCAACTAACTGTATCACCATATCCTTCTGCTCCTTTCTAACTTGGACTGAAATAGCTTCTACGCTATTAGTCGCACTAATCCCTGCAGTAACAAAATCCACATTCTAGCTTCTCTCTAAATCAAGCCATTATTTTCTGAATTCCCCATAAGATTTATCTTTGGCCCCAAATACTAGTGCCGTACTTGAGTGGAAACATCCCTACACCTACTCTACTAAACCGTTTCATAATCTTAAAGATGGCTCCTGGTAAACTCAGTCTATTTTCTGTTGAAAAAATATCTCCAGTCTGTGCAATCATTCTCAAGGGATTTAACCCTAAATTTTAGTAATACCTTTCCCTTGTTCCTCTAAAACCTTTTCCTAGTGTGGATTGAGAATAGATCACATTTAATCCAAAGATCTATACAAGTTCAACATAACTTCCCTGCATTTTGGTTTTATTCTATTTTCTTTTGAACTGTGCTTAAGCAATACTTTACAATACTTGGTTTTTTTAAAACATACATCACCCCTGGATATCTGTATTCTCAGATCGCTCTATTCGTCCACCAAACTTGGACACTTCCAAGGGTTATTTGGCCTCCTTGTCCTACATACCAACATGTATCACCACACTTTGTCTTACATTGGTGTTCAATAGCCAATTACCTGCTCATTCTTTAAGTTAATGAAATGTGGCTTTATGCGGGGGAGATTATGTCTCACAAACTTGATTGAGTTTTTTGAGGAGGTAATAAAGATTGATGAGGGTCGAGCAGTGGATGTTGTCTAGATGGATTTGAGTAAGACGCTTGACAAGGTCCCTCATGGAAGGCTCATCCAGAAGATTAAGATGCATGGGATCCACGGTGAATTGGATTCAAAATTGGCTTGGTTGTAGAAGACACAGGGTAGTGGTGGAGGGACTTTATTCTGACTTAACGTTGTGACCAGTGTTGTTTTTAGGGATCGGCGCTGGACCTCTTTTGTTTGTACACACACAAGTGATTTGGTCAAAAATGTACGTGGTCTGATTAGCAGGTTTGCGGATGACACAAAAATTAGTTGAATTGTGGATAGTAAGGAAAGTTGTCAAGGGACACAGCAAGATATAGATCAGTTAAGAACTTGGGTGGAGAGATGGAGTTTAATCTGGACAAATGTGAGGTGATGCATTTTGGGAGGAACATGTACAGTAAATGGCAGGACCTTTGGGAGCATTGATGTACAGAGGGATCTTGGGTTGCAAGTCCATAGCTCCCTGAAAGTGGCAACACAGTGGATAGGGTGGTAAAGAAGGTGTACAGCATGCTTGTCCTCATTGGTTGGTGCGTTAAGTATTGTAGCTATATAAAATTTTGGTTAGGCCGCATTTGTAGTATTATATGCAGTTCTGGTTCACCAGGATGTTCCCTGGATTAGAGAGATTAGCTATGAGCCACCTTCCTGAATCACTGCAGTCCTGTTGAAGATACTTCCCCAATGCTGTTGGGTAGGGGCTTCCAGGATTTAGACTCTGGCCATATATTTCCAAGTCAGACTGGTGTGAAAATTGCTGGACAGCATCCACAGAGAGAGAAATTGTTAAGGTTTCAGATTATCATCAGAATTGGGAGATTAAACCAGTTTTAAAATGCAGAGAAGGCAGGAAAATCTGGGCTGAATGTAGATTATCTGAGTGCAGATGCTTGAAATCTGAAATAAAAGCAAAAAATGCTGGAAACATTCAGCAGGGCATATGTGGAAAGAGAAACAAGAGTTAACATTTCTGGTCTGATGAAGGGTCTTTGATCTGAAACATTAACTCTGTTTAACTTTCCACAGATTGAGCCTGACTGGCTGAATGGTTTCCAGCATTTCCCATGTTACATTATAAGTCATTGACTTAGCTCTTGGAGACCTACCTGGTAATTGGAAAAGAACATTTCCTCCATGCTATTCATTATAAAATCACGAATACATTCCCTATAAATGCATTCATTTAATACATTTATGTTTCTTTATTTACAAATACCTCATATCCTGCTACCTGTCTGTCAATACGTACAACTGATGATTTGAGGTTTGCCTGGATAAAGGCAACCATTTTGTGCTGAAGGCTTTTTA
The DNA here is from genome assembly GCF_009764475.1 of Pristis pectinata. Lineage (NCBI taxonomy): Eukaryota > Metazoa > Chordata > Chondrichthyes > Rhinopristiformes > Pristidae > Pristis > Pristis pectinata. The sequence continues at coordinate 120,058,049 of NC_067407.1, forward strand.
TGGTGCAGTGATTGAGTACTTTTTTTTCCAGACAACAGAATTGTTAAGCTGTCAAAATAAGCAATAATTGAAAAGCTAGATTCCAACACAGCAGCAATGAGATCATATTCAGTTACTGTCATATAAGTTTTAACTTTATGATGGGTATAAGTAATCCTTAATAAATTTAGCAATGTTTTCTCTGTGTTGCATTATAGCAGTGATTAGCCAAGCTGTCATCTTCAAGTCCCTTGTTAAATCATTCAAGGACTCCTGTCGGCTGAGTAATTGCTACCTGCTCCTCTCTCTGTCCTTAGATAAAATGTGTGCCAGTTAGCAATAGCCACTCCAACCTAAATTTCATACTTGGATGGCTACTTTTCAAAACGATGTAATAGGAATGTCTGCACCTCTGGGGGAGGGAAAGCATAACTGAACTGGGAAACTTTAGCAGCAGCTCAATGCACAAGCAAAAGCGGTCAGTGGATAATATTTGTGATTGAGGTAGCCATGAGCTGTAGTATGAAATCATTGAACTTGAACTGTACGCTGCAGTGACAGATGGCAGGCTGCCCAGACAGGCTGTCAGCATGACAAGATAGGAAAGCATTCCCTTCACAATGCAGACTAACCTGCATCTATTAACCTGCTTGATCTGGCTACAGTCAGCCCTATTCCCAAGTGCAAAGCTCTACTGTACTGGCAAAAGGAAACAGTGTTCGTGAATTTGTTTTGAGAGAAACACCATTTTAAAAATATCTTTACCTGTGCCTCACCTTCACACTGGGAGCTTTGGTGACCCTTTCCCTGGAAAATGCAGGGGAACAATTTCAAATGACAGGTTTATCGTGTAACTTTCATATTTAAGTGGGGAAATTTGTCTTGTTTTGGATAAACTTCATCTGTTCATTTTAGAATGCAGAACACACACTAGTCAGGATTGTTACTTTATTTTGTTTAAATGATCCAAATACTTCTCCATAATGTTATTTCTGTCTCTTCATATTTACTATGAAATTTCAGAAGTTAAGCCTGTGGAGTGCATCAGGTCTCATTGCAAGTTGCTGAGTGTAATATATATATCGCCGCAATTTTGTTAGTCCTTCGGCGGAGAGAAGCTGATTTTTAAATGAGGTGGGAGGGAGGAGACACTAACTTGCGGTTCCTCCATTTTCGACCTGTTCCTCTCTGCGAGCTGCACCCAGGAGTACGCTCGCTTCTGTTGACTTGGTCTGCGGTGGAGCTGCAGTATGACTAATGAGAACGACTGCAGCTTAACGCTGAGATCGGCAGAAGCGAAGCAAAAACCCTGTGTTGCAGCTGCCATAACGGACAGTCGCCAATGCAGTTTAATTTCTGTGCGATTACGTCAGCGGGTTATTTGCAGCACCTGCCGGGTGGTTCTCTCTCACTGTGTTAGGGCTGTGTGTGAGTACAGACTGCTTATGTGGCTTTCACTTAGGGGTTGGATCGTCTGAAGGATTTTTTTTCCAAGTATTAATTTCAGTGATTTTGACTTTAGCTCTAACAAATAATAATTTTGAAACAAATGTATTGTTGAAGTCCATGCAGCTAGAAGTTTCAAGCTCCACTGAAGTAACCATTTTTGACCATCAGTTAACCAGCCGCTTGTGCCTGTGTCCCAATGTGACTGGGTATTTTGATGACCGCAGTGCAGAACAGGTTTTGCTGAGGTTCTGATACTGAGGGGCGCTCGACCTGGCATCACTTCATTCCGAATCTCAGTTGCCTAAGCATACATTTCGCCCTTCGAGTCGGCTGACCCCCGTAAAGTCTCCGAGCAGAGTGAGCGAAGGTCATGAACTTCCTCTCTGGATGAGCAACTTGTCTTGCGGAGCGGGTTGCTGCTCGGTTCTTGCCGTCACAGAATCATGTGTAGCACACGGTAGACAACAGAATGCTTTCTTTCGCATCGTTGATTGTATCAGCAATTCTGTATCCACAGTTAGAGCTGAGTTAATAAAGCGATTAGGGGCCAAACTGACATTTAAATGAAAAATGAGGTTTACAGTAGTGGGAAAAAAAACCTTTCGGCCCATGAACACTATTTACCTGTTGTTTATTTTCCATATCTTGTAGCTAGGGAGAGAAACCACGCCCTCAAATCTTTTGAATTAAAATTGCGTCATCCACGTTGTTAATGATTAAAATATTTTAAAACATTTATGGGAACAGAATGACTTTGCTAATTGCCACTGTACTGGCTTCAGCCCTGGCTAGATGGGTGGCAGTAATGTAACGTGTAATTAGCCATTGAGTGATGAATGTTGTAAATTTGGGGATTTATGGGGTGCGCCCTTAACTACCAATAAAGGAACATCTTTATTAGTATTCACCTGAACTAATTAAGCTTTCGATGTGTATGCATTTTGCTGGACCAAGTCTGTAATGAGATTTGCTTCAGCAGAAAAGAAACATGATCTCAGTAATGTTGTTATACATACAATAATATGTACATAAGTATTAGGACCATGAGTAGACCATTTCAGCTTCAGGAGTCTGATCTGCCATTTAATAAGATCATGGCTGATCTGATTGTAACCTCAACTCTGCATTCCTTTACAACTGTGGTGACCATTCCACTTACTTGCTTATCAAGAATTTTTCTTATCTCTGCCTTAAAAATATTCAGATATTCTACTTTCACCTACATTTGCAGAAGAGAGTTCCAAAGATTCGTGATGCCCAGAGATGCCTTGTCTCTGTCTTAAATGAGCCACCCCTTATGCTTAAAGTGACCCTCTAATTCCAGGTTCTGCCACATGAGGAAACATTCTCGCCACATCCACCCTATCAAGACCCTTCAGAAACTATGCATTTCAATCAGGTCACCTCTTACTCTTCTAAACCCCAGCAGATATAAAAGCCCAGCCGATACAACCTTCTCTTGTAAGATAACTCACCCATTTCAGGTGTTAGTTTACAAAACCTCTTAACTGCTCAAGGCATTTACATCCTTCCTTAAATAAGGGGACCAATTCTGTACAGTGCTCTTGATATGGCCCTGTGTAACAGAAGCATGATCTCCCCCTACTTTAGTATGCAGTCCTTCTAACAAGAAACAATAACATTCTGTTAGTTTTCCTAATAACCTGCTGTACATGGACTAGGTGACACAGAATCCTTTGCACCTCTGGACTCTGCTATCTTTCGCCATTCAGATATGTTTTTATTGTTTCTTCCAAAATGGGCAATTTCACATTCTCCGAGAGGGTACTCCATTTTCCAGCTCTTTGTCCACTGACTTAACCAATGTATATCCACTTAGCCTCTTTAGGTCCTCTTTCCTTCTTATCGTCAGCAAATTCGGCAATCATACCTTTGGTGGCATTGGGGCGGCATTATGCTTTGCAGCTCTGCTGATTCGGGTTCAGTCCTGACCTCCGATGCTGCCTACATGGAGTTTGCATGTTCTCCCTGTGACATATGTGTTTCTTCCAGGTGCTCTGGTTTCCTCCCACTTCCCAAAATGTGCAGGTTGTTGGGTTAATTGTCATTGGTAAATTGTCCCTAGTGCATTGTTGCGTGGTAGAATCTCGGGGTGGGGTTGGGGAGTTGATGGAAACGTGAGGAGGATAAAATGGGTTAAGGTAGGATTAATGTAAATGGGTGCTTGATGGTCATTTTATATATTAAAAAAAATACACCATTCTGTGAGATAGGAAGAGATGTAATAAATTAAATGAACAGAACTATTGAACAGAGGAATGAATCAGTTGAAAATCTTCAAAAATATATTGGATAGACTAGATATATTCTTGTAAAATAAAATGAAAATGAATCAATAAATGCCTTCTTTCTATGTGGAAGTAGGATTCCTGCATCTTGATGAAATGGAAAAAAAACACAGAACTGCAGGTTATGTTTATTGGGTTGGGTCAAAGGTGACTTGTGGGCAGTGGTAGCATTATTGGAATTAGTGAAATTTATAGTATATGATACAAATGGGACTAATCATACTAGAAAATAGTGAGATTAAAAGGGAGATTATGAGCTAATAAAGCAGATACCACGAAAGGAGATGAGTACTTTTATAGATAAATAAATATTGGAATTGTCATATGGTTCCACAACTTGGAAATAAGTAACAGAAGGTAACTGTGGAGAAATATAGTATAGCAAAGATAATATTTTGAACTAGAAACAGAAACTGATTTCGTAACATCAGAAACATAAGAAAAAATGTGTTATGTATGCAGCTTCTGCAGTGAATTTAGTTGTAAATTACTAATGTGACAGTTATGGAGTTAAAGGGTGCAGATGCTGGGTTAATTTAAATTTTTAAGACTAATATTATTGAATTCTACTTAAATAAGATCATCAGAACTATGGAGAAATAGTGGGTAAATGGAACTGGTGGAACATGTTCTGGAGTCTAAATAACCCAATCCTGCCCTTTTGTCACTTCAGGTTATGCTGAGGGTCCTGAGCCTCTCCCAAAAGCCCTTGTTTGGTGTCAATGTTTCAGTTAGCTGAATGAAAATTATTTAGTCTGGGTATGTAGTGGTTTACTTAGTCAGGGTATGTAGTGTTTCTTTGATTGGAGGTCTGTGAACTGTGGTGTTCGGCAGGGATCAGTGTTGGGAGCTCTATTACTTGTATAAATGACTTGTTTGTAAAGGCAGATGGGCTGATTAGTATATTTGCAGACAACACAAAAATTGGTGCTGTTGTGGATAGTGAAGAAAGTCGTCAAAGGATACAGCTGGACATAGATCAGTTAGAGATGTGGGCGGAGAAATGGCAGATGGAGCTCAATCTGGACAAGTGTGAGGTGTTGCACTTTGGGAGGTTAAATGTAAGGGGAAAGTACTCAGTAAATGGCAAGTCCCTTACGGGCATTGATGTACAGAGGATCTTGGAGTGCAAGTCCATAACTTTATGAAAGTGGCAACAGAAGTAGATAGGGTGGTAAAGAAACCGTACAGCATGCTTGCCTTTGTTGGTTGGGGCATAGAATATAAAAGTTGGGAAGTCATGTTGCAACTGTATAAAAATTTTAGTCAGGCCACATTTGAAGTGCTGTTCTGGTCACGGCTTTACAGAGAGGATGCAGAAGAGATTCACCAGGATGTTGCCTGGATGAGAGAGTATTAGCTATAAGGAGAGCTTGGACAAACTAAGATTGTTTTCTCTGAAGTGTTGAAGGCTGAGAGGAGACCTGATAGAAGTATATGTAATCATGAGAGGCATAGATAGAGTAGGTAGAGTCTTTTTCCCAGGGTGAAAATGTCAAATACTGTAGAGCATTGATTTAAGGTGAGAGGGGGAAAGTTTATTTACGGGGCAAATTTTTTTTAGTCAGAGAGTGGTAGGTCTGTGGAATGCGCTGCTGGTAGTGGTGGAGGAAGCAGATATGATAGAGATGTTCAAGAGGAATTTGGACAGACATAAGAACATTCAGGGAATGGGGAGATATGGATTGTGTGCAGGCAGATGGTTTTAGTTTACTTTGGCTTCCTGGTCAACACAGACATCGTGGGCTGAAAATCCCATTCCTCTGCTGCAGTGTTCTATGTATATTGCCCCCCATTTCCTCAAAATGCATTACTATCATTTCGTCAGGTGTTTGAATAATTTTCTTCAGCTTTTGGAGAAGTTGGTCTTTATGAAAGTAAATTTTCAAAGTATCATTCAGTTATAATTATATTGAATGATTTTAATCCATGTATGTGTATAAAAGATTAAATTAGAGTGCATTCATCTTGTACCTTGTTTAAATACTTCACATAAAAATCTAAGAGTATGTTTTCATCTTCCATTTTGAGTTCTTTAAGAATGAAAGTTAAATTTTGAAAGAAACAGAAAACTGATACAACTTCTAAATATTCTACTAGCAACTCTGAGAGGGAAGAGATTTCTGTATGTAAGTTGGTACCTGGATAGCCAGACAAAAGGTATCCTGTCTCATCCAAATTTGAGTTATTTAAAAGAAGCTGTCAAAAGCTTTTGAATCATATGGGGATGTGATAACTAGATTAAGGATTGGCAGCTTTTAATCTCTTTCCATCCATTCTTGGAAGAACCATACCAATAAATGTAACTTCCGGTTCTTAGTGATTTCTACTCCCACTTCATTAAGCCATAACTACCCCAACTTCTGCTTAACTGGAAGGAGAAGAAAAAGACTAAGAAAAGCAGGACAATAAAAAAAGACAGAAAATCAGAAAAGTAGATTTAAAGATGATAGATAGAAAAAACATGAAGAAGATAGCAGAAAGTAAGGGGGAGGGAGAGATTGCATACTCCAATTTACCACAGATGTACCAATATACAAGATACACAGAATTCCTGAATTGGCACTGTTTTAATGGAACCAATGGCAGTGCTACAATTGTAATACTTGATATTCTTCTACTTTTCCACCAGGTGACACTAATTACTCTTGCAGTAAAGTTTATAGGAATGCCTTATTTTTTTATCTAGATGTTGCACTATAATCAGCTAATTACAACAAATAGCTGGAAGACAAACCCATCTAATTTTTTCTCCATATAGTATATCAATAGAGGACACAGTGTGGATGACTCCTGCACCTTTCTACAACCAGAGAACCCAGGTGCCAAATCTTGACTCCATGGCTCTCATTAAACATAAGAAATAGGACCAGAAGTAGCCCATATGGCCCATCAATCTGACTCTCCCATTCAATGAGATTATGGTCAATCTGATTCTGGCCTCAACTCCAATTTCCTGCCTGTTACTTGTAATGCTCGACTCCCCTGCAGGCAAATAAAATTGTATTGAATATATTCAATGCTTCAGCCCTTCATAGTTCTCCAGTGTAGAGAATTCTAAAGATTCACTACCCTTTGATAGAATCAATTCCTCTTCATCTCTGCTTTAAATGAGTTACCCTTGGTAGTGTAGCGGTTAGTGTAACGCTATTACAGTGCCAGCGACCCAGGTTCAATTCCCACTGCTGTCTGTAAGGAGTTTATATGTTCTCCCTGTGTCTGCGTGGGTTTCTTCCAGGTGCTCTGGTTTCCTCCCACATTCCAAAGACGTACGGGTTAGGAAGTTGTGGGCATGCTGTGTTGGCTCCGGAAGCATGGCGACACTTGCGGGCTGTCCCCCAGAACACTCTACGCAAAAGATGAATTTCACTGTGTATTTCGATGTACATGTGACTAATAAAGATATCTGATCTGGTCTGATCTGATCTGATTCCTAGTTCGATTTTTGACCCTATTTTCTTTTGCTTAGCTAGGTCCATTCATGCTAATATATTAACCTAATCCCCACCCTTCCCCTTTAGTCACGCAATCAACCAAACCCACAAGTTCTTACATTGTGTAGTAAAATTTTATGAACACTAAGTGCCTTTTGGAAAAATCGTGAGGAATGAGATTTCCTTGCATCTTGCCTGCCGTGGATTTGTGGAATGCGTAGGATTCTCTGGTTTAGGATTTGTCCTTGCATCCTCAGGATCCTCTTTCCTGCAATTCTTACTTAAAACTTGTTCATGTTTTATGCAAGAGGAGGCACTAGAAAAAGTAACAACTCCTGTTTGGACTGGAACTGCAGCAAAATTGCTGATGAGATTAAACTTTTGTGGGGAGGGAAACTGGCAGAAGAATCTAACCATGCCCTATCCTGCCCCCTGACCCCAACACTACAGATTGTGGTAGTGCATATTTTTGCTGCAGCTAATGTCTGCAGCATTGAATGAATGCTGGTTTTGAGTTGTACCTGTTCTGAGTCTCTTCCTTCTGCATGATTGTAATGCTGCACAACACAACACAATGGATGGTGTCCTGGGGGAAGAAAGTGGAACTTAGTTTTCAAAAGGACTGTGCAGTGGTCACTTCTACCATTGCTGCCCTGGGCACTTGCATCTGCCACAAGTAGACTGGTGAAGACAAAGTCAGGTAGGTTTATCCCTGATTTGCTCACTACCTGCTGCAGACCCTGAATGGCTGCTATCTCCTTCAGGACTCAGTGAGAGGACATCTAGCTTATAACTGACCCTTGCTGATGGATGTTGAAATCTTCCATCCTGAGTACATTATGTGCTCTCGTTAATTTTACTGCCATTTCCAAGTATTGTTCAACAAGGAGGAGATTGTCTAGATTGTGGTGGAGGAGGACTGATTCATCAGCAGAGGAAGAATGGTGGTAATCAAGAGTGGTTTCACATTTGACCTAATGTCACGAGACTTCATGAGATCTGAAGTCAAATATTGAATACTAATGTACACACACCACTGGCAAGTCTGTCCTGCTTGTGGAACGTTATATACCCAGTTACTGCAATGAAGAAGTCTGGCATGATGTATGTTGTATGATTCTGTGATTAAGAATATATTTGCTATTGCTTAACTAGTCTGCAGAACACTGTCCCAGTTTAGACACCCATCTCCAGATGGTTGCGAGGAGGACTTTGCCACATCTGAATTCATTATTACTAATAAGACTTTTTTTATTGTTAACTGAAGTTAAATTCCATTGTTCAAAGTGGGATTTGAAATCTTGTCTCTGAGTTGAGGTGTGGATGTTCTCCCCTTGACTGCATGGGTTTCCTTTGGATGCTCTAGTCCTTCCCACATCCCAAAGACATGCAGGTTGTTTGGTTAATCTTAAATTGTTCCTAGTATATAGGTGAGTGGTAGAAACTGTGAAAGTTGATGAGAATGTAGGATTAGTGGAAGTGGTTGGTTGATGGTCGGCATGGACTAGGTGGGCCGAAGGGCCTATTTCTATGCTATATCTTTCTATGATTCTGGTTGTCCGTTTTGGTCTTGAGTTGCATGTTTTAGAACTTACTCACTGCACCAGCATCATACCAAGTTGCAAGCTTTTTCTGCTTTTTGGACTTCCAGACCCTAAAGCAATCTCAGGTTGAGGAAAAGGTTTCATGTGCTGTTGCCAGAAGTCTCTCTGTTAGATCATCTTCCTGTAATTGCTGCTTATTTACATATTCCAGTGATGCCTGTTAAGAAAATACATGTTTTCACTGAACAAAAACTTCCTTCAAGATACTGATGCTGTCTTTAAATTAAACAAGAGTTCTCTTAAAAAAAAGTCACAGTTATTAGCAGAGTAAAATACACAAAAAAGCTTGAGAAGCACACTGTGCTACAAACAGCAGTGAAGGGCAGCACCAGTATTTTCCAGATTGGTAGCTTTGTTTAAACCTCGTGATTGCTTTTTTTAAGAAACTTATTTTTTAGTATTGCTGGTAGTCCAGGAGAGGTAAGGAGAATGATGCCCAAAGCCTAGTTCCAGCACTGAGAAAAGTTGTTCTATTTATATTTCCCACCTTTTGTATTTCAACTGTAATGATCAATTCCATACATTTCAAAACATGACCAATTTGTTAAATTCAGTGGTTCTGCACTCAGTTCATTGTGACTAGATTGGTTTTTCACGGACCACTGGAGCAATTTGAAATCCATGTCACTACAGAAATATTTGTTTGTTTAGAATTTAAAAAATTGAGCTGTACTTCACAGCCAATCATTTAACTACAAAGAGAGAAAATAAAAAAGGATATTTTTTCATATTTTAGATACTAATTACCTATCATGAATTTAGACATTTTCTTGGAATTTTTATGTCATATATATTTCTCTGCTTTTCATATACTTAGTACGGAGCAATGCTCGTAATTTCCTTTATTGGTTGCCTGTTCAAGGTAACGTGGTCTAGATTGGAAATTCATTGTGATTTACCCTAAAGTATTCAGGTAAAACTCATTGAGCCTTGTGATTTTTTTTAAATTCCTCCCATCTTTTTAACCTAAATGCTTTGGTTACTTTTTTCATCTCCTGTATATATTAAGCATGTCAGTTAACTTTGGTTCAATGGAATTCCTGTAGCCCTTTTGCAAAGAAGTCAGCCCTGCATTTACTGTCAGCTACTTTGGCCTAAAATGAGATTAGCTATTTTTCTGGAGAATGAAGAGTCATCACTAAATGCCAAGTCAATTCCTTTCATCTTGACCACCTTTCCCTTATCTTCGATAAAAGTTATAGTCTAGATTTGATTAATGTTTCATTTTAGCTCAGCTAGCATTCTTACTGGGGTTTACCTCTTTCTGCTTTTTTTTGGAAGTTTGCAGTTCATGCCACCTTCCATTAATCCTGTGTAGCCTCAAAGCCAGTGAATTTTGGAAGACTACAACTAATACATTTCCAATGATTTTGCCTTGAGTGACAACATCTCGACCTGGAAAGTTGTTTGGCTTTGGTCATACCACCATTCTTCTATTTGTATTAATCCTTATCAGTTTCTTTCTTTTATAAATCTCCAAGTTTCCCAGAAATTTTCCTATGTATTCTCTTGCATTACGCCCCTCCGCCTGCCTCTTTTATAATTATGATTCACAGAACTTCATTAACTTGTGATTATAATTGGAAAAAGACAGCATTGCCTTTTCAACAATGTTGCATGTGTGTTTTACTTTATCTATCCATGTTGTATTCATTTCCGCATATATTTACCCTAGTTTTTGAATTTTATAGGAGCTAATTTTTAATGAAGATCCCTTGTCTTTGTATTTTTTTATCCGTGTTAAAGCACCAGACAATGAATTGCTCTTAAGCTTCTGACAGTACTACTGTAACTGGTTACGAAGTGATATTAGTGACCACCCAGGCATGGCTTCAGGTTTCTTTCTGTCCAACTGTGTGATAAGTCATTTTCTGCTCAGTTCAGCTAAGAGTGGTAGAAAATAGCATCTCTCTTCATTGCACAGGCAATATCATGAGAAAGCTATGGACAAGTCTGTTCATTATACTCTGTCTGAGCCATCTTATCACCTGAGCAAAAATTCTATGAATATCTTCTTGCCCTATACCCTTGCTCAAGACAAACTCAAACCACCCAAGATTTTCCTGGCAGTTACTGTGAAACCTTTCCTTCTTTGCCAGAACACTCTATGGTCCCAGGAGTTTGGAGGTTATCATGCTAACATTGTCCATAATTATAATTAGATCCTTCAAACCTTTGCTGTACCAGCTGTTCATTAGACTCAAGTTAAAGGTGTTATGTGACAAAATGATAAAACAATTGTAACAAGTTCCTCCTTTGTACAGTAAATAATTTGTACCATGCAGCTATTTACATTATTGTTGCCTTAGACTGCCAGGGTGGATGTGTTCAAGATTTCAAGCAACATTCAAAAATGTGAAAAAATGTTGCAACATACCCTATTGTGTCGAAAGGCCTATTCGCCATGCCTATGATGGACACTGGGGAAAAGAGGAAAAGTTCCTTCAACTGACTTTGAAACTGCATAATTCTGTGCTAACATCTTCATTTTATGTTGTCAGCAGTTTATGTGAGAAGTCTGAGGGTGGTGTTATATGTGTTTGTGCCATTCTGCCTACAATAGATACAAATCTAAACTACAGAGAATAAATATAAATACTTGCTGACATTATTTTGTGCATAATTTAATGGAGGTTAGATTGAGCATTAGAAATGGCTTTCAGATTCCTGAAGTTCACTTTCCAGATGCAGTAAGTGTATTCAAACATCTTAAATATGTACAACTGTACCATGAACATCTTAAATATGTACAACTGAGTGTCAAGGGAAATGAGTATGTTACATCCTGTAATGTAGAAGGAAATGGTTTGGGCAACGTCTTTAGTCTTGTTAGTTTGTGCACAAATTAGGTTGGGCACATTGAATCATGGCAGGTACAAATGTTGGCTCTAAAATTAAGTTCAAAACTAGCTGGAGCATCCTGTGGATATTTAAGGACAAGGTTGGCACCTTTTTGATGTGTTAGTCAGAGCTTAAGCACTTGGTTGTTTCTCAATGTGGACAGGTGGTTGAGGAATCAGCTTTGGCTCTGTATTGCTCCAGAGATTGCATTCTATTGAGATAGAGCCAGTTCTACTCGATTGCAGCCAATTCAGCAATCCTTCACTTGACAGCTGGAGCCAGTGGACATTGCTCCAGTTGGCTTCATGGTCTAGATTTGCCCATCAGGGACAGATGGGTCAACCACAGGTGAATGTGCAAGTTCCAGACATCCCTTTAACTGATCCCCTACCATCCATTAAAAAATCTGGTCGATTTCACTGGTAACAAACTGTAATATGCTATAAAGCTCTGATTAAATTGTTTATCAATGTGCATATAAAGCACATAACCAATTAATAAGCTATCATTGTGAAATATTTGTTGAGTCACAGTAGGGTCTATTCTTCAATTGGTACTCAGTTAACATTTCTGTAATGCACCGTGTAGTCATTTTCATCAGTAAGCTAGGTTTCTGTGGATCAAAATTATGTATTGTAGATGGTTCTATTTTGTGAAAACTAAAATAAATAGCTTTTTAAATATATATCATATTAAAAATAAAATGGGACATTTTATTTTACATTCTCTTTTTGCAGTTTACTTTTCACTAAAATCAGACTTGAGGCAGTTCACAAAGGACCAGATGAAGCTCTTGAAACCTGCAAACATATGTTAAATGTGTGGCAGACAACATACAGTTCACAATACAGGTAGGCTTTGCTACTAATACTTCATTGAAAAGGCAATGCACTGGCGCACTTTGAAGCAAAATCAATTTTAATCATTTTCTGGGTTCATGATGTGAAAGATATGTAGTGGCTTGTGAATGTGTTGTAATACTATAATATAAATTACCTATTTTCCTTCAATTTGAAGTGAAATAGATACCTAAATATCAAGCGCGACAGCCCTCTATATTTATCTAAAACAAAACCCCTCAACGGCTATTGTCCAGGGAGATGCAAAGAATTAATATTTCAGGCCAGTGACCTTTTGAAAGATAACATTATTTGTGTGATGTTGCTGTATTCAAATTTGTGCAGCTGGCCAGAAATATAATAATGGCATGGCACTCCACTTCTGTTAGAATTTTAACCACACTGTGTTCCTTGTTTGCAAGTTATACATTTTACATTTTCTTCAATGATTTGCATCAATGAGACAAGACATATTTTCTTCACTGGTTGTGAATTTTATGTGAATTTTATCTGAAAGCTACATGAAAGGTTACTGCAGCCACATAAAAGGTTACTGCATGGTATGGCTAATTAGCTAACTAACAGAAAATAGAGTCATGATAAATGGGTCCTTCTTGGATTGGCAATCAGTGACTAATCAGAAATCGGTGTTGGGCCTCAACTATTTACAATAAATATTAATTACTTGGATAAAGGGAGCAAGTGTACTGTTGCCAAATTTACAGATGGTACAAAGATGGGTTTGCAAGTTGTGAGGAAGACACAAACAGGGTACAGAAAGATATAGTTAGGTTAAGTGAATGGACAAGAATTTGGCAGATGGAATATAACATGGGGAATGTGAGGTAAACCACTTTGGAAGAGAGAATGAGAATGCAAATTGAGTGGCACTACAAAAAATTGCTGTACAATGGCCTCTGGAGATTCAAGTGGATGAGACAGAAGGGGTAATCTTATTGAAGCATGTAATTTATGAGGGAGTTTGAAGGATGGATAATGAGAGGATGTTTCCCCTTGTGAAGTTGTCTAGAACAGGGGCATAGTTTCAGATTAAGGGATGGCCAATTTAAGGAAGTCCAGGAGGTTATGGGGAGAGAGCAGGAAAGTGGTCTTGCAGCTAAGGTTGAATCAGCCATGGTCTCATTGAATGGCAGGGCAGACTTGAGGGGTTGATTGTCATACTTCTGCTCCTGTTTCTCATGTTCCAATAATAACAAAAATACCCTACAAGAAAATATATTTTTGACACAGCCCTGGTCTTTGCATGTATTTCTGAATGAAAATAGTATTATTATCAAGGTGACTGGCTTTATTTTAAAATAGCTATTATACAATGTGTTTATTATATTTAAACTAGATGGAGTTTTCTGGTTACTTGTGTCACCATAAATGAAAAAAATGACATCTTCATTTGCAGCATATATACTCCAGCTATATAATGAATAAATGGGCAGGAATGCAAAATATTAAATTTATAATCTCACTAGATGATGATAAAGAACTAGTACCCCAAGGACATGTTTTCTTTCCATCCCCATATTTTGCAGATGCATATGAACAGCATTTCTTGTGCTTTCAGGGAAATGGGTTTTCCACACAATCAATAGTGCCTCAATTGTTAAATTAAATAAAGTGGTCTAATTTTATTTACTGGGACTTTCCAAATCGTAATGGAGATGGAATTTCAAAAATGTATGTTTTATGTAACAATTAAGTAGTTACAGTGCACTATTTGTAAAGCAACAACATGATCAAGATGAGTGTAAGTTTCCCCAGCAAGATTGAACAGATGGCTGCCTGCTTCGTCGATCTTTTGGTTTTCCTTAGTGGGACTGACAGGAATGTTCAGCTGAAGTTAGCATTGGATTCCACTTGGTCTTACTTTACGACTGCTTGTATGTTGTTGATTCCTATATGGTTTTTAATAGTAATTTTTGACTGAGGTTTTGCATATCTCACCATCTGTTTACAATAATAACAATCTCAGAACCTTTTGCCGTCTATATGATCCAATAAGGCACATGGACATCATAATTTAAATGTAATTAAAGGACAAAAAAATTGCAGGTGCTAAAAATACAAACAATGCTAGTAATATTCAGGAGACCAGGCAGCATTTGTGAAGAGAGAAAATGAAGTGACATTTCAGGTTGATAGCCTTTTATTTAGCGCTAAGGGAAGTTAGAAATCAAATGTATTTTAAGTTGAAGAGAAGGGGTAGTGGTGGAGAGAACCAAGGGAATTTCTGTAATAGGGTGGAGACCAAGAGAATCTAAATGACACAAATGATGGTGCCGCTGGCTGAAGAGGTACGAATAGGAGGAGATGAATGAAAATGGAAAAAAAGAGGGGAAAAAAGGGAATAAAACAATGCTGGAACTGTGAAATATAACTGGAAAAGTAAAACACCCCAGATGCTAGAAATTTGAAATAACAAAGAAAGTGCTTAGGTCAGGCAGTATCTGTGTAAGTAGAAACATAATTGATGTGCAGGTTGATGACTCTTCACTGGAGCTGGCCAGTTTTGATTCAAACTAGAATGGTCAGCTACCTGAAATTGTTGAAATTAATGTTACTTTCTGTGGTGAGCTTACTTTGTAGTTACTGTGCAAGAATAAGAGCGTCATTGTCCACAGTGTACTTGAATGGAGAGCCATTCAACAAGGTGCTGTTGTTGTAAAGTTAACACCACCTCTCCAGAAGGAACTTTTGGATTTCTACCTGAAGAAGTAATAGTGAACATGACTGGTTACACCATTGCTTTGACTTCAATTTTTGTGCCAACAAGGTTCACGTTGTAGGAACTAAACCCTACACAGCTATGTTAGGAAGCATGTATAATTTTGTAGTCAAATGGTACCATAGAAAATGTGGTAGTTAAGCTATGAAATTTAAAATGAGTTGTTATTCTTCCAGATAGAAGCATTGGAAATTGCAACACATGTTTCTTCTACGAAGGGCATGGATGAAGGTTTATAAAACTATTACTAATGTCCAGGTCACATTTTTTATATTAATAAACAACTTCAATGTTGTAGAAATCACTTTTATATTAATATATCCTATCAGAAAGAAAGCCCTAAAAATGACTTGTGCTTGTCCAGGCAAACATTGAAGTGGGAAGAAGGAGAATCACTCCTAGCAGCATATACCATCTCATCGATGGACAGCCCTTCTAAGAATATAATTCTCTAATTTTTCTTCACATGTTCTAAATCTTCACATTTTTGCTTGTGAGTCAAGAAAATATGGAGATGGCATGTAAGATGGATAAATGGGGTATTTTGTTCTTGTCTGGATGATTGCTGCTCCAGTGTCCCTCAAAAAGTTGAACATCACCTAGGACAACAACATGGTTGATTGACTCATCATTGTCACCCTGAACATGCACTTCCATCATTGGCTTTAATAAGTACAGTTTACAGGATTCACTGCAGAAACACTTGGCTGTTACTCCAAAACCCATAAACCTTGTCCTCAGACTCATGGGAAGTTTCATCACCTTCAAGCTGAAGTCTAAGTTACACTATTCTTTGATTGTAGCTAGATCAATATCCTGAAACTACCCATTTGATAGCACTCTAGATTTACACTTGCTACACAGCCTGTTGGTGGTCAACACCACTTTCTCAAGGGGAATTAGAAATGGGCAATAAGATAAGGTTTCTTTGTTAGTCATGTGTACATCGAAACACACAGGGAAATACATCTTTGCGTAGAATGTTCCGGGGGCAGCCCGCAAGTGTCGCCATGCTTCTGGCACCAACATAGCATGCCCACAACTTCCTAACCCGTATGTCTTTGGAATGTGGGAGGAAACCGGAGCACCTGGAGGAAACCCACACAGTCACGGGGAGAACGTACAAACTCCTTACAGACAGCGGCTGGAATTGAACCCAGGTACACAGGAACACTCACTGTTCATAAGTGAATGAATAAAAAATGTATCAATTAATGATAATTATTTTCATCATTATAGAGGCTAACTACAAGGACACCCTTTGTAGCACATTAAACATAGTGATTGTTTTGAGCAGACTGAGTTGTTTAACTGGGCTCACAGATGAAGAAGGACCTGTTGGGCATGATACTGGATGTCATTAGGGAAAATAATAAGTGACTCTGGAAAAGGAGACTTGAAACTATAGAAAATATCCTACATTCATATCCTTGTAATTAAATTTGTTCTCCTTATTCCAGTGACTGGGACAAAGAAAGCAGCCTAACTGAAGGGGCGCAGATGGAAAAACGGAGCACTCTTCAAAGCAGTGTAGGTGAAGGAGCATCAGCTGAGAAACGAAGCACCATTCACCTTGCTTTCCCTGATTTTCACGAGGCTGAATCAGGTAAGGAGGATGTGGAAATTATATGATAGGTTTTATGACTTTCCCTATTGAAATATACTTGAAATCTCTACATAAATATTTAAGCTATTTATTTACATATTTATAGGGAGCAAAAAACTAGGTGACTTTGCTTGAAATTTTAAATGTTGAAAGAAGTATTTTAGGCAGGTTTCACAAAGTCAAATATCAGTGAATCCTGATCAGATTGGAACTCCTGTGAGTTTTCATTTATTATTTAAATGCCCCAATTTCTTGTACTGATATAACAGTTGGAACTTGATTAAGGCGCAGAACTAATGTTTTTTGGACTAAATGCAGTAAATCACACGGAGGTACGGTCTCATTAGCTTTGGCAAGTCACAGTAAATCACTTGAGGATTTGTTCATGACATATGAAACAGTGCTGTGATTTTTGGAGAGCTGTTTGATCATGAGAACTATCCTATTAATGTAGGATCCTGTCCTCGTGTGGCACCTATCCATACTTGCACTCTCCAGCAAAAGGCAGCAGTAGAGAGAAAAGAGAAAGAAAGACAAATACTTTTTTCCAAGTCTTTGGCAAGAAATAAAATCTCAAGGAATGAAACACTACGTTTGCAAATGTTAATGTTCAGAGCTAAAGGAAAAGTTCGAAGGCACCTCTCAAACCCGCAACCTCCATCATCAAGAAGAACTTGAGCAGAATGTGCACACTGCAAGGTCCCCACCAACTCGCACATCATTCCGATCTGAACGTATATTGCTGGTCCTTCATGTTGCTGGCTCTAACTCCTGGAACTCCCTACCCAGCAGCACTTGGGAGAAGGACTGCAGTGGTTCAATAAAACAACTCACCACTAGCTTTTCAAGGGCAATTAGGGACAGGTATTAAAAATCAGCCTCGTTAATGATGCCCAGATCCTGAAAATGAATTTAAAAAAAGACAATTATGTGGTCCCTTGGCACATTATTAAAGATGTTATGTGAAACAAACTTGTTGTTATAAAGCTGTTAAAAATGTACTTGCATTCTGTCTGCTCTTCCAAGACGTGTGCAAGACACTGCTATCCTCAAGTCACTTCTGCTATTGTAATAACTTTGTAATTGTTCTATTGTGCAACAGTGATAATCATCGTCATCTCCATTCCAGTCAGTGAAGGATGTGGGTTTGAGAGAAGGAGAATTAAAAACAAAGTTTTAGTGATAATGTTTATATTGTAATGATGCATGATATTGTGGTAGCATTGAGCACAACTTTGACTAAATAGTGCATCACTGCAGTGTTAGAATGTTTCACTTGCGCTAAAGAGTTTTCATTGATGGGGAAGAAACCACAGGTGGCTTTGGAAAAAAGAAATGGACACACGAATAAAGGAATGAGATTATTTTGTTTACCCCACATGGTCTCCCTGTCATAGAAGCCTTCTCTCTTTTCCTCTTTGCGTTTCTTCCTTAGTAGGTCAGGCACCATCTATGGTGAGAGTAACAAATTTAACATTTTAGGTTGATAACCTTTCTAAACTTTATCAGTTCTTATGAAAGTAAGCATGGTATAAGTTGCCAGAGGGAGGAGATAGTGCGAATAAAAGGATCTGTGATGGAGAGTTCAGGAGTCTGAGTGACACAAATAGTGTCAGTGTTTAAACAGGTTGCGCTGAGTTGATCAAAAGCAATGGTAAAATGATTTCAATATACATGCCAGATTAGGTCGAGAACTTTGTGCCCAAATGCATCAGTAACAAACGTTGGCTATCTGCAATTGTTCCTTCACAGTTGATTATATTGGGCCCACAACATTCAGCCCGCAATGTTGTGCTGACCTTTAAACCTTGCCTAAGACTATCTAACCCCTTCCTCCTACATATTCCTCTATTCTAAATTCCTCCATATGCTTATCTAGCAATCTCTTGAATTTGACCAATGTACCTGCCTCCACCATCGCCCCAGGCAGCGCATTTCATGCCCCAACCACTCTCTGGGTAAAAAAGCCTTACTCTGATATCTCCCTTGAACTTCCCACCCATTACTTTAAAGCCATGCCCTCTTGTATTGAGCATTGGTGCTCTGGGAAAGAGGCACTGGCTGTCCACTCTATCTATTCCTCTTAATATTTTATACACTTCTATCATGTCTCCTCTCATCCTCCTTCTCTCCAAAGGGTAAAGCCCTAGCTCCCTTAGTCTCTCCTCATAATCCATACGCTCCAATCCAGACAGCATCCTGGTAAATCTCCTCCGCACCCTTTCCAATGCTTCCACATCAACTCAGTGCAAACTTCTGTTAAGCACCGACACTACTTGTTTCATGCAGACTCCTGAACTCTCCATCACAGATCCTTCTTTTATTTGCACTATCTCCTCCCTCTGGCAACTTATGCCATGCTTACTTTCATAAGAGCTGATAAATTATGTTCTTGGTAATCAGATTTAGAACATTGCAATGCAGTCATAACAAAAGTGTCACAACAATAACTAGGGGAACTGATTTTTTTGATTATGTGTATAAAAGTATAGGATTTAGGATTCTTCTATGATTAGTGCTTTTCCTCTTTATAAATGGTGTGTAGATTTGAAATAATGAAATAGTTAAAATAGCTCATTTCTGAGATGTTTTATGCTTTAATGTGTCATATTGCTATTTGAGGGTGTATGATCTGGGTTGCAGAAAATGTCTTTCGTGACTGTTGACTTTTCACGTTATATTTTGAGAGTACCAAGTCAGACTTGAAATAGGAAATGGGTCAATAGGTGAATGATAAAGAAATTGATATATGGAATTTTGGAGGAGCAATTTCATTTTGGGGGTTTATTCCCAATAACATTTTTCTGGCTATAATAAATCAGCAAAAATAGGTGTGCTTGACAAGTATTCTTTAAAGAGTCCCGAGTTCCCTAAACATAGAGAGAGGCTAAACCACAATGACTGATGAAGAGAAAATGGTTATTGTTTAATTCTTCTGTACTTGCTACTTAAAGATATCTACAGACTTGGTTAAACATAGAAGGCTGATTCCACTTCAACAATTTTTGGAATAAATCCAATAAATCATTTCAAAATGATGTTCTGCATTTGATATTCAGGGATATTAAAAATGCAAATAGGATGATGATCATTTGCCCAGGCAGATTACACTTCAAATAGTTCAATCTGTTTTGGGCACCTTTTTATAGAAAAGATATCAGAAAGCATGGGCATGATGCTAAACAGTTTCATTAGGATAACAGAAGGCTTGAGGGGATGGTGCTGATCTGTAATATGGGGGTGGGGGGGGAATAAAACTAGAGCAGTAGTTTGGGAGCAAGGAAGATAGTGCAGTAGATGAATTAATAGTAATTTTCAAAATTATAAGATTTTCCACAAGGTCATGAAACTGGTAACAGAAATTCAAGATTATTGAAATAATAAAAAGAGGTTAAATTATGTCAGGGATTAACAGAATATGCTACAAGTTGCTACTGCACCTAAGTCAGTTAAGAATGCTTTTCAATTCAGTCACTGAAGCAGTGATTAATTGAGAAAATAGAAGGCTGAGCTATTTAGCCAGAGGGATAAAGTAAAATTCAGAGGGAAGTCAAATTTAAGTTATGCAATATCCTGGACAAACCATGCCAATTACTGTGCATATTTGTGATCATTGAGGTACAGGCCCTGAATGAAGTTGAGAGAAAGCAGTGAAGCTTGCTTTTAAGCAATAGTTGACTGACTGATCAGGAAACTGGAGGAATAAGGGCTTTCCAGCCTTGAAAGATGATCAAGAGATTCTTCAACAGATACATGTGATTCACATGTGAAGTATGGATGCTAGTGAAGTTTTGAAAGCAAAGAAACTGTGGAAAGCCATAGTAGGACTGAAGGGTTAGCAAAGATGTGGCAAATGCCTTTCCTAATCTCTCTCTCATTTTCTTCCTGAAAATCGTACCCATTTCTTGCAGTGTTGACAAAACAAGCCATTGACTTGCACTCATAATGGTAGGAAAAAAAAGCCTCCTCTCATTTCCAGAAAGCACAGTTCCTTGTCAGTCTTTAAATGGAAATACTCAAACTGAATTTGCTGAACTGTGCCTTAGGTTCCCAGCGTGTCCATCAGTCGCTGCTTCCCGAATGGAACTAGCAACATCTGAGGTGTCTGCACAAAGCACCAGTGTGAAAAATTCCCCCAAGCATTTGTCCATCATTCTGGAGCAGATTTGGCTGCAGGCTGGTAAGTGTAAATATTTCATTGATATATGACAAGCTAATAACATAACTTGCTGTATATTATAGCTTGCTTTATTAATAAAGTGACTATACTTTAGAATTACTTCCTTCATCAATTGTAAAGTGCTTTGGGTCATCCTTAGGTGATGCACAAGTTTATTGATGCGAGTTTGTAATCTTCCTCCCTCTGTGCATTCCCAATACAAAATCTAGTGATGCAGATTACTGTGCATTCCTGACTTAGGAGCTGTCACATATATACTGTGGTAATTGTAACACCCACCTATATTAGGTTAATATATATGTCGTTCCCCCTGGTTGGGTTGTTTCAAATTAGGGGGTCACAGTTTCAAAACAAGATCGCAGACAGAGATGAGAAGAATTTTTTTCTCACCTAGGTGGTATGAAATTTTGGAATTCTCTACCCAAGAGGCCTGTGGAGGCTCAGCTGCTGAGTATAGTCACGACAGAGATCGATAGGTTTTTAGATAACAAGTGATATGGGATAATGGCAGAAGACTGGTGCTGTGATAAAAGGTCAACCATGATCTTATTGAATGGCAGAGCAGGCGCAAGGGCTGAATAACCTACTCCTGTTTCTGTTTTTTGTTTCTTTATTCAGTGGTACATAAAACAAAGGTAACACAGGAATCATGGGGGACTTGCACTGCATAAAAAAACTCTGGAAGCTAAATTTGCAGTCACAGTGAGGGGAATGAATTTAAGGAATGAATTAAAGATGGTTTCTAGGTCAGTGTGTCGCAGAACCACCTAGGGAACAGGTTATATTAGATCCAGTATTGTGCAATGAAACAGGGTTAATTAATAACCTCGTAGTAAAAGAGCCTCTGGGGAAGAGTGGTCATAATATAATGGAATTTTATATAGAGTTTGAAAGTGATTCAATTAACTGAAACTAGTCTTAAATTTGAATAGAATGAAGGTATGAGGGGTGAATTGGATAGGGTAGGTTGGCAAACTAGATTTTAAAAATATGAAGGGGGATAAATAGTTATTTATTTCTTTAAATTACCAATGTTTAAAGAAATCATGTGCAAATAATCTACATTCCCAAAATGTACAGGAAAAATGGTCAACCATGAATGATGAAAGAAGTTGGCATTAAAGATTAGATTAGTATTAGTTTTGAATTTTCCAAAGGAGTGGTAAACTTGAAGTGAGGAGCTTAGAATTCAGCAAAGGATAGCCAGAAAAATTACAGGAAATAAAAAGTGTTAATTAGCAATGGACATAAAAATAGACTGTATATACTTACATTGGCACGTAAAAAGGAAGAGATTAACAAATATAAACATAGGTTCCTCTCAGAAAAGATAGGAGAAATAATTAGAAGTAAGAAAATGGTAGAGACATGTCAAAAAAAGTGCTCTGTTGTTGCTTTCATGGTATGGTAACTTCAGGACACGAAGACTCTTTGTATACTCTTGAACCTGACACTGACTTTGGCATTGTATTTGGAACAGGATTAAGTCATGTGTAGAGTCCTACTTGAATGAAATAAATAAAAAGGTGGCTATCACATAGCTCATTCATGTTGACCTGCCTCACAATGAAATGGGACTTTGTATTGTTTCTATGTATGTTTGGATCAATGGTTCCATTATGATAACTGACTGATGATTCTTTTTCCAGGAGTAAATTTTATTTCCCTTTTGTGAGGTTTTGGGGTGCTTTGGACTGATTTGTGGTTACCGATAAAGTCGAATCTAAGTCTAGGAGTGACAACGTATAAATGAAACTTACAGTCCAAAACAGTGCCCAGCATCCTTAAATAAGTTGCTGCCTTTTGCAGTACAATTCAAGATAGCAACAGTTAGTACTGGAGATTCCTTTCAATGGCATGATTGAATCATGGACTGAATACACTGAAAGAATACAATACTTTTGTCATTGCAAGTGATGTTCCAGAAGGGAAGAAGTAGTCCATTTTATTCTCATCTATAAATGCTGAAATGAACAAGTGGATGAAACCAACCAGGAAATGAGACATTTGTAGATTTGGTTAAAGTCCCTTCACCTGTCGCTCATCAGTGCAGGTCTATAGTAGCAATTAGCATGCAGGTGAAATGGTTGCAAATTTCAGATGGATTTCTGGTACAAGTTTGGAGATGCATGATATTGCATAATTTGTGGAATCCAAAATGTGCAGACTCAAAGGTGACAGCTCTGTGACAAGAGACAACGTTGAATTTAAAGAAGACAGTGGAGACAGCAACCAAGCAAACTCAGAATTTGAGAAATCACCTTGTGAAGGCTCAGAGTGGTACCAGATCTTCAGGAAAAGAAAAGAACACGAAGGTAATGTTATGGTAATTACCATAATCGGGCTAATGAGCATAGACACAGAGTCTGTGTGCCATAATTATGTTATCATGGAACATCTGTCAACAGTTTGAAAAGAAAGCAAGACCATGGCATAGTCAAACAATGAAACAGTGGAAAGCTTATTGGGAAGAAGATCAAAAGTATTGTATGCATGAACTAAGTGAAGAAGACCTGGATGGATCGTATGGACTGATCATATTAAATCAGAGGTGCAATGAACCTTTCATATGTTCATGCGTGTTGAAGGAAAGAGAGTGTCAAATGGACACTGGTCTGCTGTACTGATGATGCATGAGCAGAAATTCAAACCACATTGGCCAGGTGGTATATTGAAACCCAGGTATCATCTATTTGTCTTTAAACATAAATGGGAGGAAAGAATCAAGGTGATGGGGATATGTGAGATCAGGGTGAGAAGTGGTAGAAGTGAAGCAAAGCTCCTTCATATTGTTCCAGGGCAAGGATCCAATTAGTTACGTTAGAAGTGACTTTCAAAAATCTGGCTAGATTGGGGAGAGATCAAAATCGTGAAGGAATTCTCAATTCCTTTGTGAGGAAGAGACTACAGGAAGCAGGTATCATTGAGCTATTGAGTTTTCTGATTGGACTGCTCCAATATTTCTGATATTGAACACAGATGACAACATAGGGACTTGTGGAAATTATAAATTAGCAATCATCAAAGAAGTAAAGTTGGAAAGAAAATCTTTAGGTCTGCTGATTTGTCGGCTCAGCTGGTTGAAAACAGGTTTTCACAACTTTTGCCATGTCACATGTTTATCAGCAGTGTGAGTTGGTCGAAGGAATACTCAGTGATTAAATACTCATCTCGGACTGTTCCAAAACAACAGACTTTCATTTGGGATATCATTGATGAAAGTTGATTGCATCTCTGCTGCTATTTGACTGTAACATAGCTGCTGAAGGACTCTATTCATTGGGGACTAGCAATGTTAGATGCACCAAGCCCAATCAACTTGACAGAGTTAAAAGCACTGTTCAACTACTGTGGAAAGTTCGTGTCATCTTTAGTAAATGTGAAAAGACCTCCACACAAGTTCCTGAGTCACAAGACATAATTGATGTGCAGAAGAAAACAGGAAGCCACATTCCGTGAGTTGATAGAGTTGCTGCTGAGTTTACAATGTTCTTGTTAATTATGACCTAATGAAGCCAATGCTGCTATCTTGTGATGCGTCACCTGTCTTTGTTGGTGTAGCTTTGTCAGGCTGTATGAAGAATGAAGATGGCGACTGGTTTCCTTCCAAGGTCAAGCAGTAATACTTGCCAATAGACAAAGAAGATTTAACTGTTGTCTACAAAGTGAAGTTTTACAAATATTTCTGACCTAAACTTTTCATGGACCGGAAACCTATTCGTTAATTCCAAGGAGGATACCCTTGATAGCCTTGGCTAAAGTGTAAAGATTGACATAAACACTGTTTGTGTAGGACTGTTCTGAAATGCAAGGGAGGACAGTACAATTAGAATGGAATGTGAACTATTGAGTTGACTACCATTTGGTACACCTCTACATGAATTGCCAATGCCAAGTGAGATTGTGTCACTGCAGGAGTACTTGGATATTACTGCCGTCACAATCCCAGAGCTTGCTACCATGGCAAGTTGCGATCCCACCCTCTTGTGATTGCGCAAACACATCCAGTGTGAATGGGAAAGAGAATGTGCATATGACATATTGTTACCATATTGCAAAAAAAATCACAAGATAAGCCAGCCTATAGGCTGCTGTGATTCCTTGGGGATCCAATGATCCAATGCTGTTGATCCATTACAAGCAAGAGCAGCTATTTTGAAGTATTTGCATGAAGGACACCCAGGCATACCTCATCATATCAAACAAACTGACAGAATTGCTGCCTGGAATAGTTGAGCAGCTGAAGGACAAGATGAAAGTGCATCACAAGAATCTACCATCTGCTCCTCTTACACCACAGCCCAGCTGAAGAGCTGTGGTTAAAGATACAAGTGGGCCTTGTAGTTCCATTTATGGAAAATTGTCATGATCATGATTGATGCCCAAATCAAGTGGATACATGCAGTTTCCATTGACATATCTTCAGCTAAAACATCGATTTCAAAGTTAAGATTGATCATCAGAACACCCGGCCTTTCTTAATTACTTTTGATGAATAATGGTGGTAGTGGTGCTGAGTTTGCCACATTCCTCAACAGGAATGAAATCAAGTGTGTATTGTAGTTTTGGAGAGTAGAATGAGGGAGGCCTTCCAGGAATACTTTGGAATAGCCAAGTCTTAAGGGAACAAAGGAGAGGATTAGTCTTTCAGCATCAAACGGATTGAAGTAAAAACAGAACATGCTGTAAGTACTTACCAGGTCAGGCTGCATCTGCGGTGAGGGAAACAGAGTTAACATCTCAGGACTACTTCTACCTGAGACGCTAACACTGTCTCTCTTTCCACAAATGAGGCTTGACCTGTCGAGTATTTATAGCATCTTCTGTTTTAGATTTCCAACATCTGCAGCTTTTTAAAAATTTTGCAATGGATCAAAGTGTTGGGTGACGTGAGTACAAGCGATTCCTGCTTTATGGGGGGATAGGGAGGGGGTGGAGTTGCGTTCCTAGAAAATGGTCTATATCATGATTTTCTGTAACATGAAGCCGTGCCACCTGCACGTGTCAAGAGGTTGAAACACAAGTTGAAAGAAAGTTTTGTGTTTATTTATTTACTTTTCTTCACACAAATTCCATGAGAGTGAATTTTATTCCATATCTCAAATTTTTGGGTAATGATCTGTTAATTCTGTGGCAAATTTCCATTACCTGAATAGCCATAACATAGAGTTATACAGCACAGAAACAGCCCCTTCAGGCTAGCTTGTCCATGCCGACCAAGTTGCCTACCCAAACTAGTTCAATTTGCCTGCATTTGGCCCGTATCCCTCTAAACCTTTCCTTTCCATGTACCTATCCAAATGTATTTTAAACATTGTAATTGTACCCACCTCCACCACTTCCTCTGGCAGCTGATTCCACATACCCACCACCCTCTGTGTGGAAAAAGCTGCCCCTCGGGTCCCCTTTAACTTTTTCCCCTGTTACCTTAAATCTCTGTCCTCTAGTTTTAGACTCCCCTCCCTGGGGAAAAATACTGCATCGTGGGGGTTGGCTGTATAAATAGGCTATCTCAGTCACTGAATGGATGTGTGGAAAAGCTCTACCCAGGATGAAAAATGCTGTGATCCACCACGTTCTTTCTCAACATTTGCTAGGGTGAGGGATGGAGTTGATGACTTGTTGATGATTGATGTTTGTAAATGAGACTGAAGACAATAGATCTGTTTGTCTTGTTGGATAATGTGCTATGTAACAGGCTTGTCATCAAGTTTAAAGGCCAAGGAATGAAAGGGTCTGTAGTAGCATAGATAGGAAATTGGCTGAGTTACAGGAGACAAAGAATAGTAGTTAAAGGTTGTTTTGCAAAATGCAGGAAATGTAAAATGGAATTCCCCTATCAGTGACTTGGACTTGGGTGTACAGGGTGCAGTTTCCATATTTGCAAATGACATGAAGCTTGGAGGTGTAGTGAACTGTGACAAGGATAAAGAATAGGTTTCAAACAGATGTAACAGGCTGTGGAAAGGGTGATTGGTGATCTTTATTAGTGAAATTTAATGCTGAGAAATGTGAAGTGTTACATTTTTTAAATTTAAAAATTTTTATTTACAGCGTGGTAACAGGCCCTTCTGGCCCAACAAGTCCGCGTCGCCCATTTTAAACCCAAATTAACCTACCCGTACATCTTTGCAATGTGGGAGGAAACTGGAGAAACCGGAGGAAACCCATGCAGACACGGGAGAACGTACAAACTCCTTACAGACAGCGACGGGAATAGAACCCCGATCGCTGGCACTGTAATAGCGTCACGCTAACCGCTACGCTACTGTGCATTTTGGAAGAATGGATGAAAAGAGGCATTAAACAGTAGACACAACAATTCTGAAAGGATGCAAGACCAGTCAGATTTGGGGGTATATGTGCATTCTTTTCTGAGGGCAGGTTGAGAAGGTGTTTAAAAAGCACAATAAGTGGCATAGAATAGAAGACCGAGGAAGTCTTCTATGAACTTTTATAAAACTCTGGTTTGTCCACATCTGGAGTATTGTGTCCAGTTCTGGGTGCCACAATTCAGAAAACAATGTAAAGGTAAGTAAGAGGTTTATCAGAATGATTCAAGGGATGAGGGACTTCAGTTATGTTAGTGGGCTGGAAAATTGGTTGTGTTCTTGTTACAAGGATTTGATAGAGGTATAAAATCATGATGGATATAAACAGAGTGAAACTTGCTACTGGCATACAAACATGACGCAATAGGAGTAGTTGTAGGCCTCTTGGCCATTCAAGCTTGCTGCACCACTTAATAAGATTAGAATCAGGTTTTTTATCACTGACATATGTCATAAAATGTGTTGTTTTGCAGCAGCAGTACAGTGCAAGACATTAAAACTTACTGTAAGTTACAAAAATAAATAAATGGTGCAAAAGAGGAATAACGAGGTAGTGTTCATGGACCGTTCAGAAATCTGATGGCAGAGGGGAAGAAGTTGTTCCTGAAATTGAGTGTGGGTCTTCAGGCTCCTGTATCTCCTCCCTGATGGTTAGTAACGTGAAGTGGGCATGTCCCGAGTGGTGAGGGTCCTTAATGATGGATACTGCCTTCTTGAGGCACTGCCCCTTGAAGATGTCCTCGATGGCGGGGAGGGTTGCGCCAGTGATGGAGCTGGCTGAGCCTACAACCCTCTGCAGCCTCTTGCGATCCTGCGCATTGAAGCCTCCCCCTCGCCTCTCTGTCCCTCCCCCTCGCCCTCCCTCCCCCTCCTTAGGAAGGATATACTGGAGATTGAATAAATGCTGCAATGGTTCACCAGATTAATTCCTCATTGGCATGTTTTACTCATAAAGAGAGATTATAAATAGTCTAGGACTTGTATTCCTTTCTTTACAGAAATGAGAGATGATTTCATTGAAACAGAGTGGATTCCACTTTACTATCTCTCTTTCTGTCCCCCAAACCCCCTCTCTTTCTCAGAAGTGATTTGCTCGGTTAATATACTGCAGAGTTCCTGTCGTTGAGTATGTATAGTGTGATGCCTAACGATTTTGCTGTGTCAAATGGGTTTGCTCTGTCTAATGGTTTGCTTCCATTGTGAACCCTGAAAAGTTGTCTTGGCTTTATCCATTTTCTTGTAAAGGGTCACTTTAATGGCAAGAGATTCTGTTGTTTGGGAGACAACAGCTGAAGCATAGCCTGCTTTATGGAGAGGCAGAGTTACATAACATCAGAAAATAGCAATTATTTTCAATAAGGCAAGTTGAAGAAGGCGGCTGTTTGACATGATGGAATTTAAGACCCAATTGAACCCTAGCTAAAATGATTGAACAGTGTTTATGAGGGAGCCTCCTGCTGCGCCAGGCTTGTGGCACATGGGTGTCAGCAGGGTCCAAGATGGAGAAGTAAGTAGACTGATTTTTTTTTTGTTTTACAAATTATACAAACTGACATGATTGATGAGTTATAAAAATCAACACATTCATTTCCCTTCACGCCAATCGTACCTGTTAACTGCAATTAGTTGACAACCTTAGTTACCTCAAATTTAAAGTGCATTGGATTAGAGCTAATAAATTAGCATGGATTGAGAACTAGTTAACCAACAGAAAACAGTGGAAGACTAAAGTTGGTAAGTTATAACTAGTGGGCAGTAGGCAGACGACACCTGCTGGGAAGCTGATCTCCAAGATTTCATCTCCGAAGCATACGAGGATGGCCTTGCACTCAAAAGCTGCAAGACAAAGTTCCTCTACGAACTGCTGTCTGAGAATAAAGATCCATGCTGAGATCCTGGAAATCATCTACCTGCATTGCACTTTCTCTGTAACTGTAACACTTTATGTTCTTGTTTTACTTTGTACTACCTCAATGCACTGTTGTAATGAATTGATCTGTAGGAAATGGTATGCAAGACAGTTTTTCACTGTACCTCAGTACAAGTGACAATAATAAACCAATTTACCGAATGGTGAGAGACCTGGAAATGTTGGTATTTGGAAGGCGCTGGATGTCATTGTACACAAATCATATTTAGGAAAGCAAATGTATGTTAGCCTGTATTGACTGCAACATTATGGGGCCTTGATGAGACGCATCTGAAGTACTTTTCACAGTTTTGATCTGCCCTGTCTAAAATAAACTTACCTGAGGGAAAGCAGTAAGGATCACTAGACTGATTCCTAGGATGTGAGGACAGGATTGATGTGAGAAGAAAGTACATGGAGTAGGACTATATTCGTAAGTGTTCAGGTGAACTAAGTCAAATGTCAAAAATTCTTAAAGGGCACTGGAGGTTGGTTGCTGTGAGATTGTTGCCTCTGGCTGGACAGTCTGGAACTAGGGATCATGATTTCAGAAGGAATCAGTCTTTAAGGACTGAAGTGAGGAGAAATTTCTTCAACTGCTCAAAGGTGTGTGAATCCTTGGAATTCTTTACACAGAGAACTGTGAATGCTTTGAATTGATTGAAGACTGAGCTAACTATTTAGATAATTTTACTTATGCAGATAGTGTGGGAATTTAGAAGGTAAGCATTGATTTTAGTAGCAAAGGAAGCTTGAAGGACCAAATGGCCTGCTCCATTAAACCACCAGCTGAGATTAGGCTGGAACATAAGATTTAATGTTGCCTTCAATTGAATTCTTCTTGATGAGAAAATAAGTTTTTATACATGTTAAAAAAAAGATCTTTGCATCCCTGAAAACATGACATTTCCTCTTCATGGTGGAAGTTCTTTGCCTGGAACATAAATGAGCAAATGATACCTGCAGAGACTCCTGAGTAAGATGAAAAATAATACTGAAAACTGTGCAGAATTCACAAATTATTTTCCATCTGCCCAGTTAAACAAACATTCACAAGCAGGAACCCAGAAGAATGCGCAAGAGCAAAAATGTAAATCTACAGAAAATTGCTCATTGACTTTGACAGCTCTTTTCAATATTTGTCTTAACTTACTTCAGATTTAGTTATTCACTTCCAGTTGAAGAGATTAGAATAACAAAGTATCAGGGCCTCATCCAAAATGTCAGCCTGATAGAAAATAGAGTTTCCAGGACCCTCTTAAAAATTGGAAAGCACCCTTTGAAATTAAATCTTGTTACACTGAAATGTGTAGTTCATTCACTTCATGTTAGAATGATCTAAATTGAAGTCTATTATCTCCTTTCATTAAAGGTTGCCAAACAATGGAAATAATCTTTGAGATTTGATCTTGTGATGATTGATCTTGTGACAATTGATCACATGATGGTTGAAATTAAATTTCAAATATTACTGGCTTTGTGTTATAAATGTTTGAAACATTTTACATTTGGATTTCACTCTTATTTGGTGCGCTAAACATGTTCTCTATTTAGACCTAGCACCCAATTGAAGGACCCCCTAAAGACCAGGCAAATTCAAAAATTTACCTTTTTAAGAAGATAAATCGGATATTTGGTGCCCTGATTGCTGTGATAAAATGCAACTTGTGCCATTCCCGATGGTAGCTACTTGCAGGATTTTTGAGACTATAGCCCATGAGAAGTGAGATAGGCTTTGAGGGATAGGTCTCCTTGCCTAAATGAGAAGCCGTAGAAAAGACTGCCATGAAGTCAAGGGAGAGGACATGGGAAGTGGGGAACGTGTGTCTTCAGTGTGCCTGGCAGCCAACACATTACACCTGACTCTTCCCCCAACTATCTCCTTGTGATTGTCCTTGCAGATTGAGTCCTGTGCTACAAGTGGCCCCATGCAAGATGCAGGCACAATATTAAGGCAGAGACCACAACATCTCCATGCTGTTCGCAAATTTGAAAGTCTGCAATAAGTACAGTGAGACCCAGTAATTATGTTCCCAAACAGCACACTGTCTTGGTTGGGATCTTCAATTCACATCTCACGGCTGATGATTTGGAATTTGCTTCTCATTTTACTGGAGTTAAAGACAAAGATTGTGGGTTGTTTTATTGCTCCACTTCCTGTCAATTAGGCAGGAAAGGTTGTTATACAAATTGATGGCATCACCACGTACTGAATGATGTTAGAAAAAGAACAGTCATTATATAATGAATCATGTCCTGATGCTGGGGCTTCCACAGAAAATGGGCACTGTCATCTTAAAATATATACAAAAATAGCTTTTATGCTCACAAAAGATGGGTGTTATGCACTCCAATTTCTAGGCTGCAGGGTCAGTGTTCTGAAAAGAGGGGAATTAAGAGAGCAAGGGAATAAAAAAGGAAATATTAACCTTGATCTTTGGATCATTGACATTCTCCTCTCTATGTCAGCAGGTTAGGCATTTAAACCCCATTTCGAAAATCATTGATCGCTTAACTTTTCTTACTGACAAGTTGATGTTTCCCTTCTCTCGCACTGTCCTCCTCCCTACTGAAGCCGGATTAATTACCATTTCCTCAAAAAATAAAACTACTAACCCATCTCCAGCTTTCCTGTATTCTCCAGAGACCATGGCTGAACTTGTGTTAGATAAAAGTGTGATGAATGTGAACCACCAATACAACATGCGAGTAGAGAAACCCTAAGACAAAAGCATTTTGGATAACAAGTCCAATCCTTTTCCTGTTTTAGTGTATTTCTCTTCCATGGATTTTGAACAATGTTTGTTTGTGTTTTTTTTAATTAAGCTGAACTTTTTATTGAACTACAAAGAACCAAAGAAGCCTCATTTTGCATCCAAGAGGCAGCCAGCCTTTTTTCCGTATCACATGATGTAATGTTTATGCGTGGGAGGTTGGCAGAGGTGAGCGGCAACTTGAATGCAGCCAAGCACTTTTATGATGAAGCTCTTGCCATGAATCCAAGAAGTGCAAAGATCATGGAACACTTGGTGAGTTATTTTTAAATGAACTTTTTAAGTCTTACAAAAATGAAATATGTTCTCGTATTGAATTAACTATGCCCACTCTTACTCATTCACTCACTCACACATATTGTGTCCTCCTCTTGTATAAGTCCTTTCACAAAGATTAGTTCATGTGAAGCTTGGATTCACGAGTGGTAGAAACTAGAAGCCCTTTGATAGCCAGGTAAGCACTTTCATTGGGGAAAAGCCATTAGAGCCACCACCAGTCTTGTTTTTGCCCAGAATTCACATGCGTGCCAACTCCAGCCAAAGTGACTGGATGGGACACATAAGAGACTGCAGATGGTGGAATCTGGAGCAACACACAAAACACTGGAAGAACTCAGCGGGTCAGTCAGCATCTATGGAGGCAAATGGACAGTCGACCCTTCATCTGGACCGGATGAAGAGTCTCGACCCAAAACATCGACTGTGCATTTCCATCGATTGATGCTGCCTGACCCGCTGAGTTTCTGACTGGATGGGAATCAGGAGTCAAGCCCTGTCTGATTTTCTTTCTTTTGTTTCCTTCCCCTCCTTCCCTGTGCTAGGGACTGTGAAATCAATATTACCGTTCTCTCAGCTGAGATAAATAAACACAGAAGAGACTGAAATTGAATCTGTGACCTTCTTGTTCTGTATAGTTTAGTACCACAGCTGTTAGGCAGTAAAATGAACGAATCCTAATTTATTTAGTGCATAGCATGCTGATGCCAATTAGGATATATATTCAATATATTAATTTAGGTCAATGAAAATCAAATATCTCTCAGGATAGCAATTAACTCTCAAGTCACAAATTTCTGTAATTGAACAAATTAGATTTTAATAAGAGAGGTTAAATAATTCAGTAATTTATTGGAAAGTTAACAGAGGTTACCATATCCTCAGTATGGTTGGAATGGAAGGCAGTCCAACCTCTGTTTAGATTGGGAAAGAGTGAGGGAGAGTATGGTCAATTACTGAATGTAGGCCATTCAGCCCAATCACGCGGTTGACGTCTTTCCTCCACAACAGTAATGGCCCCAATCCCACATGCCCATCCAGCCCTCATAAAACTTCATTCCCTTTTCCTTTAACTGCATATCTAACATATTATTAAATGTTGTTATGGAGCCTGCTTCTGTCACTAGCTCTGGTAGTGGGTTCTACAGTTTTAAAACACTCTAGTGTTTGTAGTTTTTGTTCTGCTGTCTGGTCTCAATTTCCTGCATTTAATCTTGTACTGATTCAGGGCTGCCATGACTATTGGACAGGATCTACTTTGATCTACTGTAGTCAAACCTTAATAAACATTTCCTTCAAATCCTCCTGTAATCTTCCCTGTTCGAAAGAAAACAGCTACCATTCTGTTTTAATGTAAACTATTCTTTCTTTGTGCCTTGATTCAAGCAGCATGTCAGTGAATCTGTGCAGCACCTTTGCTGTTGTCCAATATCTTCCCAATTATTCAAAGCCCCAAACCCCACATATTTCAGCCTATATAAGGCTTTTATAAATTCACCCTTACAACTCAATTTTTATATCTGAATAAATTGTCATAAAGCTTGAAATGCTGCTTTTAATAACTTGTGATTCTGAGTCCCTATATCCCGTGAAGCAGCAGAGCAAAAAGGCCACCACAAAGGTCCCAACATCCTAAATTTGGATGGTCTTACTTTGGTTGCCATTTGATGTTTCTGAGCCAGCCCAGTGTAGGATAATTTAGCAAGTCACACCAGCCTGAGTGGTGTGAAGGCTGTTTTGACTTCCTGAACAGCTCTTACTCTGTGTTTCTTGGTGCTAGCTTTATTGTACTTTGTTGGGAAAGGTTGCAGGTGGGGATCGTTGTTGGTCACTCATTGGAGACAAGCTTCAATTAATTTATAAAATTATAAATCAAACCTGAACTGTATGTGTGCGCTGTTGAACACAGCTGGCAGAACAGTGTCTCAGTAGGGATCAACTGTAAATGTTGGAAAACAATTGAGGGAAGAAAAGGCACAAATTCACAATAAGGGTGTCAGGATCTGGGAAGAACAGAAGGTAAGTTAAGGTTTTTAATAGAACCCCTCTTCTTACATCAGAAGTTTAAATTAATAACTTGCTTCAGCTGTTGTTACCTGGATATGTATTTCTGGCGTGTTGTGATTTTCAATTTTGTTACATCATGATTTGTGATATCAACAGAAATCATATTGCTTCCCTCAAACTAAATTATTAGAACCCTGACATATTTCCTGACAATGAAATTATTCAGCTTTAAGGCCTTTTAAGTAGGATTACAATTTCCAAAATCCTTGATATTTAGCTGTGTAATCGTCAACAACTGAAACTTGGAAAGAGACAAAAGGAAGACTGCTGCTGATTGGAGACAGCAGCCACATTTCCCTGGTGCCTGTCAGTATGCTGTAAAGACATGTTACTTGTCTAGCTCACCTCCATTTAATTAGTGCCAATAAATTAGCTGATGTTTCAAGTTCATACGTCTGTGACGGTTTACATAAACATACCATTAGTCAACACTTCTCCTGACTTGAATAAACAGCCTATGGATGGCCTTACTATTTGAACTCTGTGAAATAGCCGTCAAAAAATTAGTTTGGAACAATTTTTGATCTGCTAAATGACTACATGTTATAGAGTCTTTTGAAGTGATAATATGTGAGAGCAACTTTGTGTACAGAATAAATACTGACATTGGCCCATTGTATTAAATGTTCCGAGTACGTATTGTAAAATTTTTATAAAATTCTCAATTCACTCAAGATTACTTTATTCTCTTTAAAAAAAACTTTATTGAGCTAACATTTCTTTTCAATCATAACGAACAGTGAAGCCATAAGAGAACCATGCAGGTCAACAAAAGCAGACCTGATTCTAGATCAACACTTCCTGTGGCATGGCTTCCTGTTGAATGTATTATTAATGACTTTATTGCTTATTTGAGGTTACCATGATGCCTAGATATTACTTTGCTGGTGCATGCAGAATAATTATGTATATTTTCATGACCTAGTATGATTTGACAAGGAAAAAGGAAAAAAGAGAGAATAAGTACAGAATCAGCATCACCAAAAAATTGATTAACTGGTTACTTTCACATTACTGCTGTATGCACATTAGCTTATGTATCTCCTTCTACCTAGAGTACTTAACTAACTGCAAAGAACTTTGGGATACACACTTTGGGAGTCATGAAATATGCCAAAAAATGCATGATGATAAGCTTGCATATGAAAGCTGTAGAATGTATGCACAAAGACTTTGGGAGGCAAGATTTGAACTCCTGTGAAATAGTTACAGTAGGTGAATGTGTAGACAACATGGATATTAGTTGCAGTAAGAATGGTGAGAACAGGGTAATTCCAGAAATTAATCTGTAGTGCACAGAGTGCCATCCATAGTAGTATTGATAAAAGGTTGTGAAGAGAACATGCAGGCTAGATATCTTGCTTGTAATACCTGTTACTCGACCAGTACTTTTCATGTAGGAATGCAAGAAGGGAGTTAGAAAAGTTCCCAAGATATGGGAATACTGTAGAACTTCTGAACTGATATGGGTATTACTGTGATATTAAGGAATTAAGCTATTGCGAAAACAAAAGTGAACTTCCTGGAGCAAGTTTCAGTGTTAATGATATCCTATTTTATTGTATGTTTCCACTATGTTGAGATCTGCACATTGGAATTCAGCCTTCTTATACCATCAGTAAACCCATTGTGCCGTTAAAAGCTGGAGGCATGAGACTGCAACATTAATAGGAGAATTAAAGAGATAACTGTGAGGCTGGACTTCAGACTCCCAGAATCTGAGCTAAATCATAGGAGGTGCACATTGGTTATACTTGGGTAATGAGCCCTTTAATAAACATGATTACTTATCACAGATGGCAAAGAAGAGAGCTTATTTAACAAAGTCTCAATATACAATATGTTTCTGGGATTCACAAAATTCACAAAACTGGCTAGTCAAGTTATTTACCCTGCTGTCCCTTCAAAGCAGAGTGCACCAATCTCTTTTTGCCTGCTCCATCAACAGAAGGAAACTTCAGTTGGTGGTGATCCCAGGCTGGCAAAATGTTGGAGAGGTATAAAAACCTAAGAGCAAATCTAAAGCACAAACTATTGAAGTAAGTGTTTTCATGTATACTTATATTGGTAAGATTGCTTCTTTTTGACACCACAATGTAACAGTTGACATTATTGTTTTAGTGTACATTTTTCTGGGTGGAAACGTGATAGAATTGCATTTCAAGATCTGCATGGGTGAAATGGGCTCTTTAGTCCCCTTGAGCTCATTCCTAATAAGTACCCACTCTTCTTTATTTCTTTACAATATCTTTCTTCAAGGAATCCAGGGGATTATTTTCTGCAGTTCAGTCAGCCAGTAGTGTTTCCAAGGTTGTCAAGTTTGATGGAGTCTAGCTTGTTTTTCCTGTGTTTATCAAAAGGCAAGATGTATGCTGCGAATTGACCCATCAGAGATTTATTCTACTTAAAATGTCTGCTAGCATTTCCTTAAATAGAGATAAGGGCATTGCAGTGGCTCGCATTTATTGTAATGCTTTTTCCTATTTGACCAGATGTTTGGCAGTAACCAGGTCACTGATGTAGATTTCATCCACTATAAAGAATACTCCTTATTTTATGCTCACTTGCTGCTGGAGTGTGGAGATGACCTCTCAAACACATCATGAGACTTTCTAGGAGACTTTGTCAAGACCTCACCAACGTTCAACCAACATCTATTCTGTGAGTCGCCTCAGGACTTATCCTAACTACAATGTTACCTTCTAGGATTTATTGGGAGTAAGTAGTTGACTTTGTGCATATTGGTGGTGGTTACAAAATGGAAGTGAGATACTACCTGTTATAGTAGAGAGGGGCTGGAGGATGAGATGGTGTCTTATTCTCCATTTGCCCCCCACCCCCCCCCCCATCATCTTTCCCACTCTCCAGGACATTCCTCCTCTCCTAAACCTCCACAACATGAGCTGTAGAATGCTCCAGATTCAACTGTATAAGATCCAAATCTAACAACCACTTGTCAGAGTGTACTTGGCTAACTTTTCATTTGAATTACATGTCGCAGGATGTAAAGGTTGCAAAGGTAACTTGGTTCACAGTCACAAAAACTGTGCAACGAAATGACCTACATTGAGAATTACATTGAGTTTTTGCAGCATAGAAACAAGATATTTGGCCTATGTTAATGTCTTTTTATTTCAAAAATAAACTTTATTCATAATAACACATATACAAAAGAAGAATACAGTGCAAAGCTCTTTACATTCTTAGAAACATAGAAAACCAACAGCACAATTCAGGCCCTTTGGCCCACAAAGCTGTGCCGAACATGCCCCTACCTTAGAAATTACTAGGCTTACCCTTAGCCCTCTATTTTTCTAAGCTCCATGTACCTATACAGAAGTCTCTTAAAAGACCCTATCATATCCGCTTCCACCACCGTTGCCGGCAGCCCATTCCACGCACTCACCACTCTCTGAGTAAAAAACTTACCCCTGACATCCCCTCTATACCTACTCCCCAGCACCTTAAACCTATGCCCTCTTGTGGCCACCGTTTCAGCCCTTGGGAAAAGCCTCTGACTACCTACCCGATCAATGCCCCTCATCATCTTATATACCTCTATCAGGTCCCCCTCCCCATCCTCCGTCACTCCAAGGAGAAAAGGCCGAGTTCCCTCAACCTGCTTTCCTAAGGCATGCTCCGCATTCCAGGCAGCATCCTTGTAAATCTCCTCTGCACCCTTTCTATGGCTTCCACATCCTTTCTGTAGTGAGATGACCAGAACTGAGCACAGTACTCCAAGTGGGGTCTGACCAGGGTCCTATGTAGCTGCAACAATACCTCTCGGCTCCTAAATTCAATTCCACAATTGATGAAGGACAATACACCATATGCCTTTTTAACCACAGAGTCAACCTGTGCAGCTGCTTTGAGCGTCCTATGGACTCGGACCCCAAGATCCCTCTGATCCTCCACACTGCCAAGAGTCCTACCATTAATACTATATTCTGCCATCATATTTGACCTACCAAAATGAACCATTTCACACTTATCTGGGTTGAACTGCATCTGCCACTTCTCAGCGCAACTTTGCATCCTATCTATGTCCCGCTGTAACCTCTGACAGCCCTCTATACTACCCACAACACCACCAACCTTTGTGTCATCCGCAAACTTACTAACCCATCCTTCCATTTCCTCATCCATGTCGTTTATAAAAATCACAAAGAGTAAGGGTCCCAGAACAGATCCCTGAGGTACACTACTGGTCACCGACCTCCATGCAGAATACGAACCTTCAACAACTACTCTTTGCTTTCTGTGGGCCAGCCAGTTCTGGATCCACATTGCAATGTCCGCTTGGATCCCATGCCTCTTTCTCAATAAGCCTTGCATGGGGTACCTTATCAAATGTCTTGCTGAAATCCATATACACTACATCTACTACTCTCCCTTCACTGATGTGTTTAGTCACATCCTCAAAAAATTCAATCAGGCTCGTAAGGCAGGACCTGCCCTTGACAAAGCCATGCTGACTATTCCTAATCACATTATACCTCTCCAAATGTTCATAAATCCTGCCTCTCAGGATCTTCTCCATCAGCTTACCAACTACTGAGGTAAGACTCACTGGTCTATAATGTCCTGGGCTATCTCTACTCCCTTTCTTGAATAAGGGAACAACATCCACAACCCTCCAATCTTCTGGAACCTCTCCCTTCGCCATCGATGATGCAAAGATCATCGTCAGAGGCTCCACAATCTCCTCCCTCAGCAGCCTGGGGTACATCTCATCTGGTCCCAGTGACTTATCCAACTTGATGCTTTCCAGAAGTTTCAGCACCTCCTCTTTCCTAATATCTGCATGCTCAAGCTTTTCAGCCTGCTGCAAGTCCTCACTACAATCCCCCAGACCTTTTTCTGTAGTGAATACTGATGTAAAGTATTCATTAAATACCTCCGCTGTTTCTTCTGGATCCATACACACTTTCCCACTGCTGCACTTGATAGGCCCTATTCTCTCGGATCTTATCCTCTTGCTCTTCACATACTTGTAGAATGCCTTGAGGTTTTCCTTAATCCTGCCCGCCAAGGCCTTCTCATGTCCCCTCCTGACTCTCCTAATTTCCTTAAGCTCCTTCCTGTTAGCCTTATACTCTTCCAGATCTCTAACATTACCTAGCTCTCTGTACCTTTTGTAA
Source organism: Pristis pectinata (assembly GCF_009764475.1). Lineage (NCBI taxonomy): Eukaryota > Metazoa > Chordata > Chondrichthyes > Rhinopristiformes > Pristidae > Pristis > Pristis pectinata. Next base: position 120,097,529 of record NC_067407.1, read on the forward strand.
GCTTTTCTTTTCCTTTTGACTAGATTTATTATAGCCTTCGTACACCATGGTTCCTGTATCCTCTCTTGACTCCCATGTCTCATTGGAACATGCTGATGCAGAACTCCACACAAGTATCCCCTGAATATTTGCCACATTTCTTCCCTGAGAACGTCTGTTCCCCATTTAATCTTCCACTTTCCTGCCTGAGAGCCTCTTCTTATTCACCGTTCTTAGTGTCATTCAGTCTATAGGTTCAGTGTTTCTGGTTCTATATATAGTAGTGTTAGCATGTTTTTTTTTGTACCTAGCACCATTGCCACTCATGGCTCCCTGGGGTGATACGCCCTTCTATTGTTTGAGGGGCTTCCCCACCGGAATCAGCCACTCACTGTCCACTATCAGATACCCTAGACCGTGGTCCTTCACCACAGAGTCTTTGTATCGGCTGCACCAAGCTTCAATGCATCCCTCAGCACATACTCCTGCAGTCTGTAATGTGTCAGTCAGCAGCATTCCCTTTTGTCGTCTTGCTGTGCTGGAAGACCAAAATGTTTTGAGCAGACCAAAGAGCGTCTTTTGTCGAGTTGAAGATCATCCAACAACACTTTATAGCCGTCTTTCTTTGTCCCTGGGAACAGCCCATAAATCAGAGGGTCCTCTGTTATGCAGCTGCTCGGGATAAACTGTGACAAGGATGCTTCTCCAGACCGTCTTAGCAAATCCACAGTCTGCAAAGAGGTAGACAGCAATCTCCTCGCTATCGGAGTTGTCCCGAGGGCAGCGTGTGTTGGGAGTGATATTCCGACCATGTAGGAAGGATCTGACTGAGAGGGCTCATATCACTGCCAGTCACATGAGGTTTTGGTATTTGTTGGTGAGTTCTAGCGATGAGATATTCTGCTAGATGATTTGGACGGTCTGCTCAGCAAACTACCCCACAGTATTCATGGAGTCCTTGGTTCCATGCAGATCATTGCCTGATGGACTTGTGGTCAAAGGTGTTGTCAGGAGTACCTTTTCCACAGAGGATATATAGTGCAGCAATGTCCAGCTGATTGGCACATTGCGTGGCAATGGGGCCAAGCCCATTCTTCGCAACACCGGAGACAGGTAGAACCTCTGCATGTAGCGACACTTGGCTCCAGCGTACTTTGGTTCCAAGTACAGCCTGATGCAGCCACATACAAAGATGGTCATTAGGATGAGGATGATGTTGGGTACACTTTTGCCCCCATTGTCCAGGGACTTGTGCATTGCAACTCGTCAGACTCATTCCATTTTGGATCCCCAGATAAACTGGAAGATGACCCTTTCTTATCCGGGAAAAAAAAAACACCTTTCCTATCTGTTCCAGCCAATTTTTGTTAGATGCCTTGCCTCTCTGAACCAGATCCCTAGCACCTGCAGGCAGTCAGACCTGATGGTGAAAGGGACAGGGGACTAGTCAGGCCAGCTGCCTAAGGTCATGGCCCTGCTCCTCTTTGGATTTACTCTGGCTTCCGATGTCAACTCAAATTAGTCGCAGATGCTGATCAATCTGCGAACTGACCATGGATCCGAGCAGATGGCAGCATCGTTCATGTACAGGGAGGCTTTGACCTGGGTGCCCCTGCTGCCTGGCAATGTCACCCTTCTTATGCTCTTGTCCTTTCTGATGAATTCAGCAAAGGGTTCAATGCAGCACACAAACAAAACGGGAGAGTGGGCAACCCTGCCTAACTCCAGACTTGATAGGGAAGCTATCTTGTTTCCCACCCATTGATTTGTACTGCACTACAGATATCTGTGTAGCGCAGTTGGATTCAATTTCTGATTCCCTCCAAAAAGTCCATTTTGGAGAGCATGTCCATCATGTACATGTGTGATATCCTTTTGAAGATCTTCTCCTGGCCCAAGCTGACCAGGCAGGTGCCCACCCCTCTGTCCTGTACATAGACTTATGCAAATATTTAGACCACACACGATCCTCCTACTTAATTCTATTATATCATTCTGATCATTTCTCTTAAGTACATATGACTTGTATTAATGTAATATATTTAATTACAGCAAGTGCCAGCAGCACTGCAGTCTGCAGTCTTTTGTATAAAGTAACAGTGTTATTTTGACAGTGTTTGTGTCATAAAATGGTTCACCTAATAGGAATTTAAAGAAATGAAACTTATGTGTGTCATGGGTGAAGAAGGCAATAGAATAATTGGTTGCTGTGAGCTATCCATAATTAACATTTTAACAACAGCTTGAAAATAAAACTTATTGCTTCAGGGAACATTAATTTTGTTTTTAGAATGCAAGAACATAGTGAGATTCAAAAGCAATTTCAGTTTCATAATTTTTCTGTGCACCAGGTGGCAGATGTTTAAGGGACAAGCTTAGTGCTGTCTCTTAAGATTGGTGTTGTATGTGGGGTATGTAATTTAATTTTTTGTAATTGTTGGTAGTCACATTGTAGAGAAGGCCTTTAGGAGAGGTCTTCATGCAGGTCGAGACACTATGCTGTTCCTTGACCAACTGTTGTGCTGACATTTTATCCTGCCCTAAGATCTATCTAACCTTTCCCTCCCACATAGTCTCCTATTTTTCTGTCATTCATGTGCCTTTCTAAGAGTCTCTTAAATATCCCTAATGTATCTGCCCCCACAACCTCCGCAGACAGTGCATTCCATGCACCCACCACTCTCTGTGGGGAAAAAAAAACTTACCCTGACATCCCCCTTATACCTTCCTCCAATTACCTTAAAATTATGTCCCCTCGTGTTAGCCATTGTCGCCCTGGGGAAAACGTCTCTGACTGTCCACTTGATCTATGCCTCTAATCATCTTGTACACCTCTATCGAGTCACCTCTTATCTTCCTTCTCTCCAAAGAGAAAAGCCCTAGCTCGCTCAATCTATCCTCATAAGACATGCTCTCCAATCCAGGCAACATCCTGGTAAATCTCCACTGCACCCTCTCTAAAGCTTCCATATCCTTCCTATAATGAGGCGACCAGAACTGAACACAAAACTCCAAGTGTGGTCTGATCAGAGTTCTATAGAGCTGCAACATCACCTCGTGGCTCTTGAACTCAATACCCTGACTAATGAAGGCCAACACTCCATATGCCTTCTTCACAACCTTATCGACCTGCGTGGCAACCAGTGCATGCAGAATAAAATATACAAGGTACACATTTAACATGTATGTTTTTTAGCTTTTGAGGTAAGGATGTTAACCATGGCGTGAACAACATTTTGTGTCTCAAAAACCAGGGTCAGCATCTCACTCTAGGACCACAGGCAACTTCAGTAGATACTGATTAAAGTTACCTTCATTCTGCTCCAACATTTGGCCTGGATACCAAGTGGGCTTTCTGTACTAACTGCAACAACTGTCAAACAAGACACATCTGCACAAAAAATGCAGGATTTTTTCCTGGACAGATAGTTATCCAAATCCTTCCCTTTTTTTATCATCTAGTTTTCATCTTGGCACACTGCCCATATCTTGAGTCTCAGATGTATGAAACTTAAATCTGGGACATTTCCTGCTACTCTTGTTCAGTTAAGCAGTTATCTATTAGAGATTATAACTTGTGTTTTTCAAGATCTGAGATTATAATATTTTGTCTCAAAAGCTATATCACAAGGGAAGGGGTGAAGAAATTGATCTGTTGCTTTTTCTCACAATGTATTTTATCAAATGCCGGTTATTTCTGAAAGTAAGAACAGAGTGCTTGATATGATCAACACTAGAAGGAGAAGTAATATTGTTTACTTCTCAATAGTGTCCCATAATCAAGTCAGTTACAATAAACCCCAATATTTTTCTTTTGGATGCTGAATGGTCAGCTCTACTTTCCCGAGTGTTTTGTTTCTATTTTGTGTATTTCACTTTTCCATTAGGGCTGCTATTATGAATACAATATGCCTTAAAAGTCAAATGAACAGTTAAATTGGCTAACTCAAATTTGGTTTTTATGATTACATTTATAATATGCAATTAGGCCTCTTCACAAATACTAAAAATACTGGGAATATGCATTGTCGTAGCATCTGAAGAAGCTTTGGATAGGTCTGTTTGCCAGGGCTGTTCCAATGAGCTAAAGGGAATGTGCATTATTATTCTCGTTTTGTTTAATTGTTCCCACAGTACTTGTTCACAACTATGTATGTGTATACATTTTTTAAAAAAAACCTGCCCTTCCTGCCTTTCTGTTGTTTGTTTTCATCATCATTGACGCTAAAAGTGGCTGTGCAGCTGGAAGAGGTCAGATTTCTTTGATTTGCATATGTTGTTTACTGGGTTGTATGTATGCTTCTGCCCAAAGAAGGAAATGGCACAATCAGACTCTTTGATCTTTTATCTGGAGGTGTTCCCACCAGTGGGAACACAGAAACTGTCAGTTTAAACTGACACATATGGACACAGTTAAAGCTGGCTTTGTGAGAAGCCTTTGATTTGGTGGTTGTGAAGTTGGCCTCACCTCTGATGGAGACTGCATTTTAAAAGACTATTGAACAACTGACTTAGAATTGTTGGTTAAACGTTAATGATCGCAATTACAGTATGCAGTCAGAACTCTTCACAAATACCAAAAATACTGAGAGTGTGCATTGTCACTCAGCATTTGAAGAACTAGAGAGGTTGATGCTTTGGGTAGGTGTCTTCATCAGCATTTCCATCCAAAACATCATTCTTTTTTCAGATGCTTTTACTGTTCATATTTAAAGCTTAAGGCATTTATTGGTTTATTTTCCTTATTGCAAGTCTGGAGTCACATTGGTTTTATTCTATCAGATTGGAGTTCCTCTGTCAATTGGGGGGAAAAAAGCTTCCACAAGAACCACGAAACATAATTTCTTGCTCTGAAGTGATTGTACTAGAATCAGTCAGGGTTCCTGATCCAGATTGCTGCCGTGGATCCCTGCTGGGAAAGTTTGTGTGACTGCTAGAGGAAGATATGTATTTGCTCTCATTAAACTTATAGCCAAACAGGGTGCCAACGTACTGTCTGTGGTAAGTGTTTTTTGGTCAGTTTTGCTAAACCAACCCAAGTCCTCATGCTGCGGAAGTTTGACGTAAAAGAATCAAAATATTGAAGATGCAACCGAAAGGCAGTGATTAGAAATAGCTTTAATTTTAAAGTCTGGAGACTCTAGAATGAAGGAAGGAAGCTGTGGAGATCTGAACAAGAAGAAATGGTATAGAGTGATCTTGAAGGGCTAGTGAAGGAGAGTGTAGAGGATGGAATACGTTTAAGTTAGTAGGAACAAAACATGAGTAATTACTGAAACAAGCAGTGGTATTGATAACTAGAGAGAAACAAAAACAGATGAATGTGGTGAATCTATTTGTGATCCCTTGCCTGAAGAACTGAAAGCTCAACATCATTGTTGGAATCAAACAGTAATAAAGGTCACTGCAGCCAGGAAGAGGGAGGTGGGGTGCTGAAAACTGGAAGAAGAGGATAAAAAATACACCCCTGCATTACATAAAATTATAGTCAGCATGCCAACAGCTGATCCTCAAAGAACAAGCTTCTCTGTTTCATAATAGAATATATTTGTAATGCATGAGAATAAAGGTTTTATATTTCATCGAGCTTTAAGCTAATATGTAGCAAGCTGCAGAAAACAGCATGGAACAGAATTTGACTATTCTAACCGTTCATGCCATTCCCCTCCCCGCTCCCCATGAGACATGCTTACATTGTTAACTGTTCTGAAAAAAAACCAGTGATATTGCTAAAAAAATATGTAAACGTATGATTGAAGTAGGTTATTTTACATTTTTATTGAAAGGGAAAGCAATGTTGTCTTATTTTTTAAAAGATATCATTCAGTATATTTCACTAGAATGGAAACTATTCTACAATATCAACCTAAACCACATTTTGTTTTGAAGATGCTGGTTAGTTTTTACTCTCTGAGGCCACATCTGCCTTCACAGGTGAATGTAAAATATCTCTTGTAGTGGTTCAAGAGGAAGTGGGAGGTCTTCCTGGTGTCCTGCCAACATTATCAAAATACATTAAGTTATGTCACTGCTGTTTGTGACAGCTTGCTATGTACGAATTGACTACTGCATTTGGTACATACCATAATGCCTGCACCATTTCTCATTGCCTCTGAAGCACTTTGGGACAATCTCGAGCCATGAGACACATCATACCTAGAAGTTAATTTTTCTTACATCCACAAAGACCAAATTTATTCAGCTGAATTTTTATTGATTTCCTGACTGCTACTGATATTTAATTCCACCAGTGTGAGGATTGCCCCATTGTAACTACTCTCCACTTTTGAGCCTCAGTGGTGATGGGATATTCGCCCATCTCTCATGTCAATGCAAAAATCCCCATTGTGTTATTTTGAAGAAGAGCAGGAAAACTTTGGTCAATATTTTTTTAAAAAATCTGGCCATGATTACATTGCTGTTTGTGAGAACTTGATTTGCTTTGTTTCTGAGATTTTCTTTGCAATAATTCATTTGCAAAATCTGTACAATTAATGCCCATCACTAACCAACTTCGAATGACTGGCCATTAAGAGTCACCGTATTGCTGTGGCTAAGGAATAGCTTATCAACCAGCTGTCCCTTGCCGACAGTACACTATTTAACCAGTTTTATTAACAACTTGGTAGTTTTGTGATTAGTCACTTTTTATTCCAAAATCTATTAACTTTTCAGTAAGTGAACTTACTTGCCCAAGCTGTCATGTGACATTTAAGTTCAAGTGTAGGGATCATCAGCACAGGCTTATCAATTTTTGACAATAGTGTCTACACTTCAACAGAAATTCATTGGTTGGTTATATAGTACCTTGGAACATCAAGGGGTCTTGAAGAGCACTATATTATCAATCTTCTTCCTTCTACCCCTCTTTTTCAGGTGTTTGCCGTATAGCCGTGGGCAAGAACTGTGGCCTCAGGACAGTGAGGTTATCCAGCATACAGCACACCAATATGAATCTCAGCAGTAGATCTTGTAGCTTTCATTGTATGCACCTTACCCACGTATTCATGAGTTTAACTCTGGGGTTATGAACAATATTGTTAGCAGATAACTGTTGTCATCTGGTAACCATTTTTTGGTTTACTGTGGTCACTCAAATACTGCATGCCTTGCATGATAAGAAGCCATTTTGTTACTCTAAGGGCTTTCATGGAACCCGAGAAATGGGAATTACTGAGCACAGCAATCTCCCTCATTTGACATAGGTGATGATTCTATCTACTATGTGGTTGGAGAAAATTAACCTAGAAATTGTATCTCATTGCATAACATAAGTTGTAACTTGAGTCTCAGAGAAGCCAATCATAAATCTTCACACTTGGCCAATGACCTGAGCTTTAAGGTCCTAGTTTTCCTTCCCCTGGCCATCATCTTATGCCTTGTGGAAGATGCTCACCAAGAACATTTGTTAGTCCACTATGCACTACATGTTTAGCAGATGTTTTCAGGTGCTGAAAGGTTCCTAGACAATTGTGAATTTTTATAACTATTAAAAAAAATCAAGCAATTCACATCTGACAGCTCAGCTCTACTAAATGCAGATCTACTCAGTGTCATTGCTTAAGAATAATCACTCAGTTTGTGATTTTTGTCTTCAAAAATAGGTTAGATTTTTAAGTTACTTGCAAAAATAATGCAGCACACGTGTTTAAATGGTTTTCTATCTGTGTCATTGTCACTGATCATGAAAGCCTGTTTCTATATTTCCCCAAAGTTCAGATCTGACCTGCTTTTGTGGGAGAACAATGTTATTTAAAAAGCATAAGGACATAATTTAGTACTATTACATGAAAACGGTCTTAGCATAAGAGAAGTCAACTTTAGGAAAGTGTTGGAATTGATTTTCATGATCAGGAAGTGTAAAACCTGTTTTAAACTAGTTAAACAAAGAACTGCAGAGGCTGGAAATCTGAAATAAAGCAGAAAATGTTGGAGTCACTTGGCAGGCTGGACAACTTCTGATGAAAGAAAAACAGTTAACATTTCATCAGAGCTGGGGAAGAGAGAAAACTAGCTATCTTTAAGCTGCAGAGAGATTGCAGAGGGATGGATAGGACAAAGGGAATATCCCTAATAGGGTGAGGTTGGACTGACCATGGGGTTGAGCTGGTTGATGGATTAATGAGAGCATTTAGTAGGAAAGAACACACAAAAATGTAAAAATCTACAAGAAGAGAGCAGGTCCTTGCTCTGCTAGCAGATAGTGCTTGACTGCTTCCATTCCTGGCTCTCAGCAACCTGCGACCTTCATGGTCTTTGGGCCATAGTTAGTCTTGACAATGCTGAAGAATCTGCATATCCCATGGTTACGAACAAGTTGCTGAACCTCCTACACTTTTTCCACCCCCATCTGTTCTTTAGCTCACTGGTTTTGTGTTAGACCATGGCTTTTGGGTGCCAGTCATTTTCCATTGAGGTGTGGTGGAGCTTCCAAGCCAAGAACATCAGGTGTTTGCAGTTAACTAGGACTTGATTTTTCTAATCATTCTCATCATTGATCCTGGTGATTTCTCTCAGAGAAGCCAAAAGTCTCTTCTATTAATTATTGTGGTCTTCAAGGCAGTCCAGATGTCATGGCTGCTGTTGGTTGAGGTGCTTTCTGAGGAGAGATTTTGTTACAGAGTCCTGGACCTTTAATATTTTTTTTCTTATGGCAACATTTGCTGCTAATGCTTTGGAACCAGGCTGATGGAGATAACAGAGCGGATTTGGCATTTGCACCAACAACCAGACAAAATCAACCAGCAGCCAATCTAAAAAAATTTTGATCCTTTTAAATACTGCTGGTAAGATCTTCCTTGCTACTTCTTATGTTCTCATTCTGGGTCAAGAACTCAAGTTTACTTGCTTAAAAAAAACTGCACTACAAATCTTTGTATCACATTCCATTTATTTGTTGATTCAGAAATCCTAGCCTGGGGGAAAATAGAGAAGGACTGAAAAGGATCATACACTTCACAAAGAGAATGGACTTCTGACCCGTCAGACTCACCCTAAGTGAAGTTTTAGCCATGCATCTGTTAAGGAGCAATTTGTGTTTCAATTTTTTTTGTTTATAGATGCAGAATCCAATTTTCCCATAATTTAAATTTTTAACAACTTGTATGTGAGTGTTAAGGAGCTCATTGTTAAATGATTTACATTTAATGGCTTGAACTATGGATACTGTTGTAACTTTTCCAAAAGGAATCAATTTCAGGAATACCAAGAAATAAATAAGGTTTAATGAAAATCTGCATATCTCAGCCCAATGGCATGTACTGTGGGAGATAGTGAGAAGGAGTTTCGGCCCATTTGATTTCTTTGCTTAGATCAAATAGAGTAATTAATTAATGGAACTTTAATTCACTGCCTTTTAGATTTCATTGTATTGCAGACAATTGAAAGGGAAAACTTCCCATTAATCTTGCAATACTACATTTACACCCTAAAGTAGGAGGTTTTATTTTCATGTTCCTTTCTCTGCAGTTTATTGGCCTTTGGTAATTTGAAGAACGAAGCCTGGCTTTGTGTTTATTGCAATATTCAGAGCAAAGCCTTGAAGCAGGGAAACATGATTGTATTTGGAAAATTGCCATTACAATAACTCACAGCATGACTCACCTACAATTGAAAAGTAATCATTAATCCAAATATTATTGCGCCAATAACAGCACTGGAATAAAACCAGAAAAATACTGGAAATACTCAGCCCTGATAAATCCGGTTAATGGGCATCAAAGGGAACACTTTGCAGAAAGGAAGATGGGTTGGCTGTTGGAGGTCAATCATCTCATGACATTATTCCTCAGGGGCGTGCCCTCAGCCCAACCATCTTCAGCTGCTTCATCAACAATCTTGCATCAGAAAGCCTGGGGTAAAGGTGATTGTTGATGATTACACAGTGTCCATTTTGCAACTCTTCAGCAGATAACACAGCCCAGGCCTGCATGCAGCAGTACGTAGACAACGTTCAGATTTGGGCTGATAAGTAGCCAGTAATATTCTCACCACAAAAGTTCCAGGCAATGACCCTTTCCAACAAGAGAGAATCTAACCAATTACCACTGATATTCAGTGGAATTACCATTGCTTTGTCAATGTCCTGGAGTAGGGTGGGGAGTGGGTCACCATTGACCAGAAACCATTCTGCACTTCTGCCTGAACGTGGCTGCAAATGCTTCAATCTTGTCTTCAGCACTCACATTGTTGGAGATGGGAATATTCTTGGAGCCACCTCCTCCCATTAGCTGCTTGCTGGTGTACCACTGTTCATGACTGCAGAGCCTTGATCTGATTTGGTTGTGAAGTTGCTTAGTTCTGTTTGATGCATGCTTTTTTTCTGCTGGCCAGCATGCAGGTAATCCTTTGATGCAGCTTCACTCGACTGGCACCATATATTTAAGATGCCTGGTGCTGCTCCTGCTGTACCCTTCTCGTTGAACTAAGGTTGATTCCCTGGTGACATATTGTGGTGGTGTATATTTTTGCTGCTGATGGCCAATAGTACATCATGGACACCCAATTTTGAGCAGCCAGATATAGCCTGAGGCTATCTCATTTAACAAGACCATAGTGTTACACAACATGTTAGAGATGTCCTTGGTGTGAAGATGGGCTTTTGCCTCCTAAAGGGATGCATGGTTTTCACTTCTTCCAATTGAGTGGACATCTGTCTGCTTGCACTGTAATTTATGCTTTTATCTACAAAACGCATCCCTTGGCCTGAATGAGTCTTGGCGTGATTGGCATCACAGTCTATCTGCCTGCAAATGGTAATTTCCGATTCTTTACACAGGTGAAAACAATGTAACTTAGCCATAAAGCCATCTAATAAGGGTCTATTCACCTATCAACCAGATGCTGTGTTATCACCACATTAGGCCTGACCTCAGCCTCAGAAATATTTCCTTCTACTATCCATCTCTCTTGTATCCCCTCTACAACTTAATACTAAGTTGTTTCTTCTCTTTCCTAATTCTGATGGAGGGTCTTTGACCAGAAACACTAACTTTGTCTCTCTTTCCATGGATGCTGCTTGATCTACTGAGTGATTCTAGCATTTCCTGCTTTTATTTCAGATTTCCAGCATGTACGGTATTCTTGATTTTAACGGTCTCTGAGGACAAGGGCAGCAGATACATGGAAACACCACTAACTGTAGGTTCCCTTCCAAGCCCCACACTTTCTGACTTAGAAATATGATGCTCTTTCTTCATTGTTCCTGAATCAAAATTCTCACACTCACTCACCTTAGAGCACTGTAAGAGTCTCCCCATCACCTGGCCTAGAGTGATTCCTGTGGGGGGTTCACCAGCAATTAGGGAAGGGCATTAAATGTTGACTTTTCATGCACGAGATCTGTGCACTGCTGGCATTTTTTTAAATCTTCCAGATTGTTTGTGCATGATGAATTCTATGGAATTCTGACATTACTTCAATCAGTTCTCTTCCATTTACTTTCTTTTGTTTCTGTATTCTACTGGCAAAGTATTATTTAATCCAATCCAGCTAGCTAAATTGCCTTAATCCCATGAGTCTTAACCTTTCAAATTCACAGTTTACTTTGTGTTTTTTTGTTAACTTTAGTATAACTGGCAAAAAGCATGAAGTGTAAAATTGGAATTAAATGCTGACATTGGTACAAGAATTAGTAAATGACAATTTAAAAATATCTGAGAAATGAGCTTAAAAAATTATTATTCACTTTGTATCTTTTCTATCCCTTAACCACTTTGTGGGTAAAAGTAGAATTTGGCATTTTAAAATTTCTGGGATTTGTGCAATGCACAGTTATTGCAATGTTGGCAGCCGAGTGTTACTTTCACTACTGACTACAGCTATTCTAATATTAATGCTTCTTCAGCTATAATTTAGGATTCCAGTATCTGTGTGCTGGCTGAGTTTCCAGGACTCAAAACCTTGACCCAACAGTGGATTACAGAACCCAAATGTAATGAAATCAGCATCTAGATCTTCAACAACATATTTAACCAAGTGACTTCATTGTAAAACTCTTCTGTCTGTGAGCCACTGGAACATAAGCAGCCTACACACTATTCTTTGACTAAACCAGGGTAAAAGTATCTTTTCTGTGAGCTTTAGGATCTTAATGGAAAGCCTCAAGACTCCCAACATGTCTGTACCTACATACTTTGTTGTTTGTACCAATATGCCTGTGATGCTGCTGCAAGCAAGTTTTTCATTGTGCCTGTACCTCACCATACTTATGCACATGGCAATAAACTCGACTTGACTTGAACATGCACATCTTGTAATTTCATTTGTAATTTCCTCCACAAGAATAAGTGGAGGTTATGTGTGGAAAGGGTTGCTATTTAGAAGTTGTCATTTTAGTAAGCAAAGTAGAAAGAACTTTAACTACTTCCACGACTTACTGTATCCAAGCTGAACATATGCAACGGATTGGAATTTACATAATAACATTTTCTTTTCTGACTACTTGTATTATTATGGAAAATTTAATAAAGAAAAATCATTCGCTGAGCCATGAGGTAAACATAACAGGCATTGAATCCTGGAAAGACCAGGGAGCAAATCAAAAGCTTGGTCAGTTGGAAGGAAGAATTTTTTTAAGGATGATAGAGATGGAGAGGTCTAAAGCCCAAGTTCCAATGGAAGCACAAAGGTCTGGAGAGAGAAATGCAGAATTTGTAGAGGGTGATAAAGTTGTAAGAGGTTTTGAACTTCTGCAGATGCACTATAGAAAGTATTCTGACGGGCTGCATCTCAGCTTGCGATGGCAACTGCTCTGTTCTTGATTGTCTCGACCTACAGAGAGTGGAAAACACAGCCCAGTCCATCTCAGGCTTGTCACTTAATTCGATCTAGTCCATTTTCATGGTATCGTCAAGAATTCTGCCACCCTGGCTATTCCCTTTTCTCTCTTCTGGGAGAAGATACAGGAGCTTGAAAGCCTGGATGCCCAGACTCAAGAACAATTTCTTCCCCATTGCTATCAGACTGCTGAACCAATCACCTCTCACACCACCTTCCCAATGGTGCTGCCACGTTCTCCTACTCTTCTCTATCTCTCTCAGTTATTCTGCTATTGTCACTTTATTTTTTTGGTTGCACTACTTAAGATTGCACAACAATCTTTGCACCATTTGCTGTTTTGCGCACATCATTGTATTTATTGTTGTATTTATTATAACCATGTATACTGTTTACTCTCTGAGTTTCATGCAAACAAGGAATTTCATTGCATCCTAGTGTATATAATAATAAACTAATCCAATATAATCTAATCTAACATCAAGGTGGTTGAATCTGAATGGAATAAAGATGCAAACAGACTGCAGAGGGGCCCAGGCTGTTTCCAGTAGAAAGGAATCTTAGCTCATGCTGGAACAAACACTGTGATTCAAACATCACTGGCCATTGAGTGTAATGGAGTTTATCCTGGGGAATTAAAGACAGTGGTTCAATATTCCTTTGCTTGGTGAGCTTGTAAAGGACTGGATATAAGAAAATTACTCTGACATTACAGAAGCAGTAAAGGGATTAAGAGAAGTAAGTATTTTTCATTTTTGCATTGTCCATTGACCTATTGGCTATAAACAGCTGCAGGTCAGGACCATGATGGAGTACTCTATACGAATGAGTGCAACGTCAACAAACATCCAGGATGAAGAAGCCCACTTGATTGGCATCCCATCGACCACACTAAACATTCACTTCCTTCACCATTGGATCATAATGGCTGCAGTTTGTACCATCTACAAAATGCACTACAGTTACTTGCATGGGCTACCGGCAACTTGTCTCCCATTCCAAAGCCAAAAGTAGACAAGTTTTGCATTTTTAACGTCTCAAGCACACCAGCCCACCCATTAAAATTCAGTTTATGATCTGTTCTTTTATTTTCTTTCCCTTTCCTCCATTAATCTCCCTAGGGTTTATATTATCAAGCCTATCAATCACAACAAAGCTGCTGTTGTAACAGTGCTCCAGTGTTAAATAATATTCAGTAGAATTGGCAAAATATGTAGAGCTTTATAAAGTAGGTCAACAATGTAAATCAATTAATTAATGGCCCTTCTGTGCACCATGTATTCAACTCTGTTTTTGTACAGCATAACTCCCTATATATTTAGTGTATTTCTCAAGTACTACCCAGGAGGCCAGAGAAATGAACAAGATTGATGGTTTTGTGCAATGTTACCATCTAGTATTTCTCTGTATGACTTTAATGTAATACCATTGTTCTCTTTGTACCCCTGTAGTCCTTTTGCAGTGATAACAGTTATAGTGACACTAAAACAGCAAGGAATGATGGGTGAGACTTCCCTAATCTTTCTCAGTGCTGACTCTAAACTAGAGAAATGGATGGGATCATTAACATGCAAAAGGGTGTTTAATCTGCACTGCTGTGATGGACTCTTTTATTCCATGTGTGCGACTAATGTATTTGCAACTGCCCTGTGATGCCATTTCACTGCAGTGAAATAAATAATTCAGTACACTTTGTAATCATTTAACAGTTTATCTCAACCCAAGACTAATGCCTTCCAAAACCTTCCCAGACGTGGAATAAATGTGTCAGAGGATGTAATTCCATTTGTGTTGGGTGCTATACCCTGGGATATTTCCCCTTACACTATACAGGGTTTATTTAAGCAAATTGGCAACAGTAATTAAAGTACCTAACCACATGCAGTCATTTTGGCTGAAGATCTTCTCTGATGTGGGAGATGATCTGTACAGACCAGTAAAGGAATATTTGATCATTCAACTTATTAGCCACAACCACAGATCATTGATGTTGCTATGTTCTAATGTAAATGAAGTATTAGTAATTAACATGGTTTTACTTTGCATTCACCTTTTGATGTAGCTGCAACATCAGTGATAAAGAAGCATTCATTTTAAATTCACTAGAGATAAGTTAATAAAAGCAAGAAGATATGCAGCTGCTAAGTTGCAGAATTGTATAGATAAATGGCCTATCGGATTTCTAGGTATATTATAGCTGTTAAGTGATTTTGATGTTTGAGCAGAGGCTCCAGTACAAACCCACATAGCTGACAAATTGATATAATAGGGCCCCAGGTCAGAACAACCTGTTTGATATTTTTACATAACTGTTGTATTAATCTATTGTAACCTCTGAGTCTTTCATGATTAAAATGGAACAAGATTGTCAGGCAACTGAAGTGCAGCATTTCTATCCATTTATGTCTGTTGCAAAGAGTAGAGGTCATACAGCCTCCATTAAGACCATATTTGGACATGAATAAAGTTCTCCCTTAGCACTGGATTCCCAAAATTGCTTGATTTTACAGCTGTTTCCAAAGGAACGTCTAGCATTGCCATAGCAATGTTTAAATTGAGGTATAGCAAATGATCTATATGTACATGTAGACAGAGGTTTTGCTATTTCATAATAGTAATTGTTTGTTCCATGGAAGCAATGAAGCTGGAGTATTAATTTACACTGCATCAGTAAATTCCATTTTTAACTGGATAATATTTTGAAATTCCTGTTGGTGCCTTGGATATAGCATTCTACAATTCTGCACCTTATTGCCTTAAAATGTCCAAAAGCCTGGTTCAGTGGGTCAGGAAGAAAGCTTGCTGCCACTTTCACAGGAAAGTGAGGGCTATATAAACTGTTATACCCAAGTACTGTATGGTTGCAGATATTGTGGGCAATGTTCCACCCTGGAGGGTGCCACTCTTCTATACTATCTCAGCAACGTCTTGAGACAAATTCTACAACAGAGACTGCTGTAGTCATGCTCTGTAGGTGACTAGACCATTAACTTTCAGTGACACTGGTTATTTTAAGAACATTTGCTTTGGCTTCAGTAGTAGACTTCCCAAAATTCCATTACATAATCTTTGATCCAATTTGGGTTTCTAACAACAGTTTCATTGCGATGACCAGGGCAATCATGTTTTGTCTTTGAACTGTAACCCAAAATAGATTAATAAGGAAAGTTTTTTTCCATTCCACCAAAAGTATCCAAAAACAAAACAGCCTCTGTAATTGTATCCAAGGCATTTCTTTGAAAGAACTTGGTTCTTTCTCTCAGATGTATTCATCTAACTTGTGTAAATTGTAGCTGGTCTTCTGCAGAAACTTGGTGCATAAATTTTCAGCTTCTCTTTGCGATTCAGGTTGACCAAACGTACTTGGGTCAGGTCCACCCAAAAAAGGATCTGAAAAAGATCTAATCAATTTTCAATGAGGAAAATTAAAATTAAGCCTCCTATAAGAGGTTTTAGAAAAACTAAGAATGCCATGCACGTCCTAATGCTAAATCCAACTTGTGTGCAAAATTTCATATTTTGTAACTGACCTATGTGCGGGACACACAGACATTTTATTATATGTCTTCAGGTTAATAACAACATTTAAACATTTAAAAGCAGAAGCAATTGAAATGTTTAATTTCCAATAATTCAAGATCTAAGTTACCTTATACTCATATAGCAACCATTGAAACGAATGGACTGATTATTCCTGAGCTGGTTTCACTGAGTAGATTCTGAAGTAAGTACTGGAGAATTTCAACAAGTTCACACTCCATTGCTGGACTCTGATGTGTCAATGTAAATGCAATCGGGTAATTGCTGCCTGATCTACTGGGTGTTTTCAGCATTCTCTTTAGTTTCAGATCTCCACGACTGCTGCCTTCTGCATCTCACAATTCCAACATGTTCTTTTGTTTCCTTTTTCTCTCTTACTGCTAGGACTAAAAGTCATGTTACCCAGAAACCTTGGCCTATCACAGACATTCCTTCTGTTCTCTTCACTCATTCCCCTCTTGGCAACTTAAAACCTGCTTCTTTTCTTATTTTGACCTGAAACGTTGACTCTGCTTCTCTCTCTCTGTGGCTGTGACCTGATCAGCTGAGTGTTCCTGGCATTTTCTGGTTTTGTTTCTGATTTCCAACATCTGCAGTTTTTTGTTTCAATTTACAGCATTTGTACTACAGTGCATAATTCTTCTCGGGTGGTAATTATTGGTTCTTTTTCCTCTTTGTTATGATGACGTGTTAACGCCAAGTTGCTCTAACATGCAACATTTGCTTGAACGTACTTTTGGCCCCTGCTCCTATCTCAAACTGAATTATGATTACTGGAGGCCATAGCAACTGCATATAGGAGTTGTTACTGCTGAATATTCACACAGATTGTTAATCTGCAAGTACCACAATGTTCAGGATTAACCCTTTACACATTCTGGCAGAGTATCAACATTCATGGGTGAGCAACTATCCTGCAGCCCCCTCTTTATCTAGGAACCCAAAATTGGGAATTGCTTACAAGACAGAAAATTATATAAATTTAAAATTATATAAATTAAGGTATTAACATCACACTTGTCATTGGAAGGTTGAGGACACCAACTCTAAATATCAGTTAGTTCTTAATGTGGTAAAATGAATGACTAATGATGGTGATAGCAATGCAAGCAAGTGTAAACTGAGTGAGAAACCAACCCTGGTGCAGTACAGTATTTTACAATTAAACCTGAAACACTGAAACATCAAGGTATTTTTCTTTATTGGATGCTTGTATTCTGCTCTGCACTTCCAGCCTGTTATTTCTATCGGCAATATTTCACATTGGGGGAGAATGAACTGATTTAATCAGGATAGTAGGGTAAATAATAAGTATTTTTTTAAAAAAAGACTAAAGAAATTTTTCACATTGATCAATATTGACAGCTATCTGCACAGCTCTCTTCCCCCAAATAGAAGAGTCCCATCTGAATCCTGTATCAGTATTTTATAGTTAACACTGCAACATTCTCGCATATTAAAAATACTTTTTCCTTGTGGATGCTGATTAGTCTGCTGTGTTCTACTAGCACTTTCTTTTTCGACTTTGTTTAATTTCTTATGTTCTCCGTTTAGATTTTTTAAATTCAAGCCACAAAGTAAAGAACTGGTTAAACATTATAGTTTTATAGGTCTATCAAATTACACTTGTTTCAATGAAATTCAGTGATTTATGTTCAGAAATCTTTTACAAATGATTTTTTCAGTGGTCAGCTTCTAATGTAAGACCCTGCAATTCTTAAAAGGCCTCACTGTTTCCAGTATTCTAACCTTGGCAAGGTTTTATTTATTGGGTATGACATACTGTTATTTGTAGTTTGGGTGGGGAATTAATCTGGCCAGAATTTTGCATTCCTATGCTTCCAAAGTTCAACTCCCAAACTTGGCCAATAGTCAAACTTGGCTATGCTTGAATGCTTTGAGGCTTAACTGATTCTCAACTGAGCAGCCATTGTGATGATTGTAGGAAAGGGAGAAGAGGTAAATTCTGAAGAAAAACTTACTTCGATTTGGATTTCTGCTTGGATTGCCTGACCTAGAATGTTTCTTTCATATTATTTTGCTCAACAGTCAACTTGTGGTTTAGAGCTAACTTCAGATTACTGTAACATTTTGGAGCATTTATTAATAAAGAAAGAACTACTATATTCTGTCTCAATCATTTCACACTGTCATGAGAACTCTGGTCCATCATACCATTCCTTGCATCAAAGAATGAAACAGACAAAGGGGCGGGAGTGTTTGAACCTTGATCGATGGGAATACCTCAACTTTCATAGATTTAGGAAGAGTATTTCTGTCTGTTTTATTTTCTTTGTCTCACTTCCTCTTTCTGCCGCTAACATTTCTTAAACCTGTACTGAATAGCTAGAAAACAACTTTTTAAAATGAAAATAGACTTCATCTTGATTATTTTCCAGAACTGAAGTCTAAAGGAAATCAACTATTTCAGTTGTGAAAACTATATACTGTTCAGCTTCTCTAAAATTAAAATTTGAAGCTGTTCCTGCATCAGTAGACCACTTTTCAGTTTGCTTGAAGAAAAGTGAATACTTACAGTGTCACGTACAACATTTCAGGACTGCGTTTTTTCTTGTTACATTTCCCTTGGATAGTCTATCAGCAGCAAAAGATGTACTCAAGGGACATGAAGTCAGCCTGTAGACGTCACTGGTGCCACTGACCTGAAAATAGTGACAGGAAGTGGGAAACTGTAGGATTTGACCCCATTTTGTCCACTAATTAACAAAGAACCTATGCTAATCAGGTTATCTCTAAGTTGCTGATTTAATATTGGGGAAACAAATTCATGCTTCCAGTGTAAATCAAAGTTCCCACACGCTGTTGCTCCATTGAAGTAAAATCATGCTAGACGTTGGCCCGCCTCAGAGCTGGCCTTTTGCCCAGATCAAATTTATCATCAGCGTGAGTTTCTGCTTAATTCCATTTGTGGCCCTCTGAAGTGACTTTTAAACTTGGGATATTTTTAATGTGCACAGACACTATTAATCCTATTATGAAAGCATTTATTTTTAATTTATTAAGAAACTGGCTGCAGTACTTCAACATAATTAGTAAAGAAAATGCTATTTAATTTTTGAAATGCTAAAGATCAGTTTAAGCATTGTTAGTGGATTGGATCGTGATTAGTAATACTTATATTTTATGATAAACCAACCTTCATCTGTGTTACCTAATTAAGAGCTCCTTATCACCCCTAAATAAAAAGCAATACTTTTAAATCAAGATGTTAGAAAAATCAAACTGTAAACAGCAGGCTGTATGTTTATCAATTATGTAAATGAGTTTGACCAGAAACTTAACAGGGACAACATGCTTCTCAAAACTACAATACTATTTTGGCACATTTTGTATCAGGATTTCTGATCAACCCAAAGCATCTGCTCTATCCCAGTGAACCTTTTAACAATTCCCTCTAGGTACGTCCAACTTTAAAAATTGAGCTAAAGGTAATCAGACAAGCATTGGCCATAAACCGAGGACTTCAACTGTCAGCTCTTCTGTGGTGGGACCCCTTATCATGCGACCTGAGTTTAAATCCAGCCCTGCTTGGGTCCTGTGTGATTAGAAAATCAGCTTTCCAACCTAACTTAGCCAGCATCTAATCACACTAACTTTCACCAAAATGCTTTGAATTTTATTGTGATTGTTGTAAATTGTTTTGCTAAATAAACAAGTTGGATGAAGGAATGCAAAGTTGTATTTTTCAAGTTAGCAACAGTTAAGTTGGGAAACACAAAAGGTGGTGTGTGTGGGAGGCAGAAATTACAATATAAATTAAAGGACTGGGTAAAAATATAGAATAACGTGAGGTCCTCAACTTGAATCTGAGGAAGGCAAATCAATTTATTTCATATGTTGAGGAATGATAACCTTGAGGGTTCCCTCTTCTAACTTCCAGGAGTTTGATAGCCTGGACAACCAGACTCAAGAGCAGCTTCTTCCCTACAGCTATTAGACTTCTGAACCAATCACTTCTTTCAGATCCCCTTCCCAGTGGTGCTGCCACGTTCTCCAACCTTAATTCTACCTCTTCTGTTATTGTCATTACCTTTAGCCTTTCTTTTTACACTACCTCAGTCTGCACTACTATATTTTACAGCATTCTGCTTTTTTGCACTTGTCGTTGTATTTATTATTACCATGTATGCTGTTTACACTGTGAGCTTCATGCAAATGAGGAATTTCATTGGATGCTGGTGTATATGATAAACTAATCTAATCTGAATCAAAGAATTTAAAGTGTTCAGGAAAGCACATCACTGTAAACATGTACATACATAAATAAAGTAATAAAAATTATGAATGTAATGTTGGCCTTCATCTCAAGGAGATTGGAATTCAGCATGGAAGTAATGATTTAGTTGTGCAGAGTTTTGGTCAGATTCTATCTCCAATACTGCATTCAGTCTTAGGTAGATAGGTTGGCCTTGTAGAGGGAGTCATTGAGGTCACTTCTAAAGATGTTAAGTTCCAAGGACATGTTGCAGAAATTTGAGTTTATTCCTTTCAGAGGTGATTTAATCAATGATGAAGGATTTGATAGCATAGATGCTCTTTCATTTGGTGTGGAAATCCAGCACATTCTAAGTAACATTGTCCTAATTTTAAGATTGAGAATCATTTCTTTTCAGGCAAATCTGGAGCTCACTTCCCCCAAAAGTCCAAGCATCATTTGAAATTTCAAGTCTGAGACTGGGATTTTTCATGGGCAAGGCAATCAATACTAGATAAGTGGGGCTTGGGTACTAATGAGCCTCCATCAAACCAGAGAAGCTAGCTCAAGGGGTTGGAAGGGCCACTTCTTTTCCTGTATTTTAAGAGGAAGTAGTCATTGGCATAGAAGAGAATTCTAAATACACAACACCATATCAAGTAAAAGGAAAATTTAAAATTTGACTAGAAGTGGAGATATTAGTGCACAGATGTTACTCGTATCATGACGTTATCAAGCTCACAGCTGGCCAAAAATAGACCCATAAATTGGCAGCAAATTCCATGGCATTAGTTGGAAAATGAAATGACCCGATTCCAGTAAAAAGGAAAGTGAGACTATTAACAAGAACTTGTATTGTAAGAGGGTAACACTTAACATATTTGCTGTAACTTGGTTTGAAATCACATTGGTGAATTATTCTTTGTAAGTTCAGGTTATGCATTTAGAAAGAGTGATTCATTCCTACAGGATTTCAGAAATGCATGGTTAACATTGTGGGCTGAATATTTGTAACTAAGAATGTTGGATTGAGTCCATCACGCAGCAGTCTGTGTGACTTTTTTTGAATAAGATAGTTTATTTGTTCTTAATTTTTCAAATTTCTTGTGTGGGTATTGCTGTTAATTTATTGTCCAAGCCTAATTAGCTATGAGGCAGTGGGGGGATGCCTTCTCAAATAGCTGCAGTTTTTGTAGCGAAGGTCCTCCTTTTAGGCAGGGAAGTCCATGTTTTGACCCAGCAGCAACAAAGAAAGGGTGATATCTTTGCATGTCAGGGTGGTCAGTGGCTTCATGGGGAACTAGGAGAATGAATTTCTCTGCTGCTGTGTCCACTGCCCTTGTCCCTCTAGCGTGGTCCTGACAGAACTCGAACAGAACATTGGTTATCAGTCGTTGGTGGCAGGTGTCACTCAAAAACATGATCAATTACCCATTCCGTTACTTACTATAGACTAGGCTGATGTGGTGGTAATTAGTCTGATTGGATTTGTCCAGCCTTTTATGAATAGGACATGCCTGAGCAATCTTCCTCTTTGTTGGGTAGGTGGCACTGTTGTAGCTCCACTGAAACAGCTTAGCCTCTGGTTCTTGAGCATAACGCTCCTGCTACACTGCTGGAATGTTTTAAGGGCCAATATTCTTTGTTCTCTGGAGTAATAATGAGGACCTCAAAAGGTGGGATGTGGGTGACCTTTTCGACACGTCTGGCCAAAGATGACTGGAAGTGCTTTTGCCATGTCTCTTGTACATATGCTGGGATAACACCAGCATTGAGAATGGGGATGTTCATGGATCTACCCATTCCCATTAGTTTTTTTAGATATCCACCACCATTCATGAGTGGATGTGGCGATACTGGAGAGTTATGTTGAACACTTGCATGTGGTATCATTTAGTTCTGCATGTTGATCGTAACTTCTACTGTTAAACTCCTTGTGGTGGAGCTGAATTTATAGGTACACCTGGTTCTATTGCCAATATGCTTCTCTGCCCTCTTTGTTGAGCCAGGGTGGGTTGGCTGGTTTGACAGTAATGAAAGAGAGGGAGAGGCTGTGAATGAGTTTTCAGGTTGTAGGGGAAAATATTTCTGATGTCAGAGGTCTACACAGCCTGGTGGATGTCCAATTAGGACCAATTCCCATCTTGAGTTTGAAAGCTTTTAAGTCCTTGAATCAGTCGATTGCCTGCAATCATTGCCCAAACTTATCCAGGTGACTAGCTTTAGAAATTGGACATGAGCTAGGTGCATCTTGTTGAACAACCCAGAATTTAATGAAAGCAGAAAATGCTGGAGCCATCCAGCAGGTTAGGCAACATCTGAGGAAAGAGAAACATTCAACGGTTTAGGTCCGAGATCCCTGTCAGACCTGCTATGTTAACTGTACCACATTAACTGTTTCTCTTACAGTTAAGAAATTGGTCCTAATTCACATGCACCACAAGCACAATATGATGGTAAACGTGTTTAGTGTTCTACTTCTGAAATTCATTGACAACAGCTCAAAACTGGATATCCGCCAAGCAGTGTAGACCTCCAACACCAGAAATATTTTTCCCTACAACCTGAAAACTTAGTGTTGAGTGGTTACAGTGTTTTCTATTTTTAGTTCACATTTCTGGCATCTGCAGTTTTTGGATTTTCAATCCAGAGTTAATGCTTCTGATCGCTATGCAGTGCCCAGTGGCTGCCTGCATTTTTAGTTGGATGTGAAAATTTCCACGGCCACATTTTCCAAGGAACAAAAGAAGTTTAACTAGTGGCATGGCCAACACTGGGGACAGCACGGTGGCGCAGATAGTAGAGCTGCTACCTCACAGCTCCAGTAACCTCGGTTCAACACTGACCTCCGGTGCTGTCTTTGTGGAGTTTGCACCTTCTTCCTATGACCCTGTGGGTTTTTAGGGACTACTCTGGTTTCCTTCCACATTCCAAAGATGTTCGGGTTCGTGGGTTAATTGGCACCTGTAAATTAACCCTACTATGTGTGCAAGTGGCAGAAACTATGGGGATTTGATGGGAATGTGGGGAGAATAAAATAGTATAAACATATTTATACTATTTTATTTTATAAATAAATTTATTTTATTAATTTATACATTTATGAATTAAAATAGTATAAATGTGTGCTTAATGATCGGCATAGACTCAGGGCCGTGGGGCCTGTTTCCGTGCTGTAAGATTCCATGACCCCATTGCTATTTCAACCAAAAACAGGTCAACGTTTATCTTCTTCCTGTCTGTGGGACCATGCATATTTCATTTAACTGCCCTGTTTGGCTGCATATCCCTATACTTCAAAAGTAATTGATTAGCAGTGGACTGTTTTGAAATTTCCTGAGGACATGAAAGATGCTCATAAATGCTCGTACTTTCATTTCTAAATTTACGCTTTTCACATCTTTCTCATGAAATATGATAATCCTCTGCATTGTGCATTGATCTTTGTGTGTTGTTCCATTGCAGGGAAGGACCTTCTACAAAATGGGCCGGAGTAGTTTGGCAGAGAAGGTTCTGAGAGACGCCGTTCAGGCTCTGTCAACATCCCATGAGGCCTGGAACAGCTTGGGAGAGGTGCTGCAAGACCAAGGGAAAAATGAAGATGCTGCAGAGTATTTTCTTACTGCCTTGGAGCTAGAAGCCAGCAGTCCTGTCGTGCCATTTACTGTCATCCCAAGAGGACTTTGAAATCAATTGCATGGGCCACTTTTCATAAATTTTGCACATTCCGACCCTAAGACTTAATTTACTGACTTCTGGAGCAGAGTTCAGCTGTAACGTATCAGGAACGTTTGAGCTGAGCTTCTTTAGCCATACGTTTCCCAAACTTAATTGTGCACCATTCACCACCCAACCACCAATCCTATCGGCTCCTCACCCCCAACACACAGCGAGCCATTCATAATAATCGTTCTGAGACTGTATTAAGCAAATCATGGTACATTTATGGAATCGGCTCCTTGCACTGAACAGTATCCGGGGTAGGGCAAGCGCACAATTCTTTCACAGCAGCTGTGGTGGCATCCTTCCAGAATTGTTTCACTGTGGTGCATGAAGCAGTTGAGATAGATCTGTGTGACTGGTCTCATTCAAATGCTAATTTCAGCATTTTTCAGGGTCTGGAAATCAGAATTCTCTTCCTTCATCCCTTCTGTGGTGGTCAGGCAATTTTGATATCAGCGACCTTTGTGTTGTATGGCACGTTCACATTTAATACTCTTTCAAGGTAAACGGCAGGTAGTTAATTTAGAGAAAGCTCTTTCAAATTGCTTTATTCACAAACCTCAGGAAGTTTTCATAATTTTAAAAATTATTTTCTAGGTAGTTACACACATTTTCGAAGTAAGGCATACTTTACTGTAATCTTTATAGATAACCATTCGATCTGATTATTATTTAAATATATACACTGTGTTCTGAACTTTATTTTCACCAATCATTTGGCTATGTCTTGTATTTATCTTTATTTTCATTAATCTTTCCCTCAACACATAATAGACAGTATTTCCTTTTTTTTCTCCATATCCCTAATGCAAGCATGAATTTCAATCTGACATATTTTCAGTTTTATGTGGTTTATTTTACAACAGACCTAGTCATGGGGAAAGTGCAGTGTTGGTACAACGTTCAGCACATCAAACTGTCAGGATGACAATTTATTGTTCATTCATTGCTTCCTAAATGTCTGATCAGTTAGTTAATCAGACACTACTCAGATATTGGTTGCAATATTCATCCAGTGTGCATTTGGGAACAGTCTTCATGCAGTGCTTTCAATGCCATGATAGTATGTAGTTCTTCAGAAAGTTATTGTATTGTGAAGTAAAACAATATATGTACTGCTCACTAATCAATCTTTTGAGAATATTTAATGTTGACAATGAGAAATCTGCTAGAGTACGATCTTTTTATGCAGGGTCTCTAGAGTTGCAGGTATGTTAAAAAGGACAATCATTTAGCAATCTCATTTGCAAAGAATCTGGCAAATAGAAATGGCATATTGATGCAGTAGGGGTTGTTTCAGTGTTTCACTGCTGAGGATAAAAGCCGCATTTACGATCCCTGTCACATCTCAGAATTGGCATACAACCCATCATCTTTTTATTCCTATATGTAGGAGATGTGTCAAAATTTATCATCATTGGGACAACAGAGAATTGTGTTACTTCTGGCCAGAACCACATTTCGTCTTATTGAGTAAAGACTTTGGGTCTAAAGGATGACAAAATGGGAAGTAATATGCACTGGAAACAGGAAATTAAAACCTTACCTCATTTACTGAATGTCAACCATGTTTTGGCTCATAAGCAAACTAAGCCCCAACACAGTGTAAGTTTCATGAGCTAGGATGGGTTTAACCTTATTTTCATCATATTGAGCAGTAACTCATACTCTTGCTGACTGTCAAGGAATTTCCAGTTGTCATAGTAAATAAACATAAGCAGCTAGTTCCTGAATTGTTTTTGCTACTCCCCAGTGGAGAGCTTTTTCTGCACCTAGTTTCCCACTTATCCCCCTTCCCACCATTCTCCACTCTGATTATAAATTTTGAATAAAAATGATCTGTGTTTATAATTGCTTCCCTCCAAATAGTGCCCCATATTTAGCAGTTTGAAAACATAGGTTTGAATTTGAGGCCAATGTATGGATATGATTTGAACTGTGGCTTGTGCATTATTGAACATTTCAGTTACAACTGCCACCACAAGAAACACATCGTTAACGTAGTTGGTGCAGGTGCTGCAGCACAGACTAAGTACAGACGAGAGCATCCCAAGTAGACCAACTATAACCCCCATTAAAGATTCTTCTGCTATTGCACACTTCATTGTTGTGATCACTGCTTTGTGTGTCCTGTGTATCTGTGCCTTCACGTTACAGTGCAGAATCTGAGCGCTGGCTCCAGCACTAGAAGCAGGGTGCACATTCAGGTGTTCTAAAGGTTTTATTTACACCTTAACACTTTTGGCTGTGGAATCTTCCATCATGTGAAGGAAGGTACAAATTACCTACCAGTGTGAATGGAACACATTTATGGCTCAGGTGGTCTGAGAACAAAAACTAGTTTTTTGGCAGTCAGTCAGAATTAATTCAACTAATTTAACATGGAGTCATACAGCACGGAAACAGACCCAACTGCTCCATGCCGACTAAGGTTCCCATGTAAGCTAGTCCCATTTGCCTGCATTATCCCTCTAAACCTTTCTTATCCATGTACCTGTCCAAGCACCTTTTAAATGTTGTTAATGTACCTCTGTCCTGCAACCAGTTGCTTGAGATCCATTGTCAGGTAATCTGGTGCAAAAGAGGGAGGGGGAGCAGGGTGCCAGCAAGGTTTAAAATCCCATTTGACATAACTCCATCACTGAATATGTTCAGCACACTGGAGCCATTTCTTTCCTATTCCATTCACCTGCTGTATCTTCATGTCAACTTAATTGCAGCTAATTGACTTTGACTTGAGGATTATAAAAGTAGCAAGAGTAGAATCAGTCATTAATAAGTCAATTTGGAATGCAGTCACATGATAGATGCTAGGAGGCAGGAGACTGCTACTGAGCCTCTCCTGTAGTGCAGCAGTATTGCTTCCAACACTGCACTCCATCCCATTCTTCCCTCTCCTCGCCCTCCTTTCCGCTCCCTCCTACCCCCATGCTGTGTTTATCTTTATTTGGGGCTCAATTTATGTTAAGTGTAAAATGTGACAGCGACTGAGGTAATTTTGGGACTATGGAGTCATTAAGCTTGATTAAGGAAAGTTTCTCGAGAAGGTAGCAAGGGATGAAGAAATGGGTCTTTTATCATTTTTGTGCAGAATTTAGATATTCCTCACGCACTGTCAACTTAGGAACGGTTAAACCTGGAATCCTGAAAGATTCTAATTTGATCGGACTGAATCTGAGAAAAATTTATGGAATGAATGTCAGTCTGTTTCTGTTTTCATATGTTTACCATAATCCACATCTCTAGATTAGCCATAGAGTTATACAGCACGGAAAAAGGCCCTTTGGTTCAATTTATCCATGGTGACCGAATTACCTGCCTGAGCTAGTCCCATTTGCCTGCATTTATCCCATATTCCTCTAAAATGTTCTTATCCACGTACCTGTCTGAATGTCTTTTAAGCATCATTAACCATCAAGATGCCAGCAGTCTGATTTAAATCTCCAGATGGAATACACAAAGCTCCTTCAGTAATGTAGGCTGTATTTCCTCAGGCATTCAGCACATTGCCCTTTGCTTTAGTGGCTAGGACACTGAATACTCTGTAAAAACTGCATGTTTCCTTAATGAGGATGTTTTTGCCCCTCGGGTTAACAGTGATATTAATTAGGGTATAAAACATAGAACAGTCCAGCACTGGACAGGCCATTTGGCCCACGATATTGTGCCGATCTTGATGCCAGTTTATTCTAAATGTCCTCCTCCTGTGTATCGTCCAACGTCCCTCCATTCCCTTCACATTCATGTGTCTATCTAAAAGCCTCTTGAACCCCACCAAACTGCCTGCTTCCACCACTACCCCTGGTGACCCATTCCAGGCACCCACTGCTCTCTGTGTTAAAAAAAACTTGCCCCTCATGTCGCCTTTAAACCCCACCTCTAACCTTTGGTTTCTGATGTACTGTTTGAGATTAGATCTTAATGTAGACTTTGTGGGAGTTTTAGAAGCAGAGAGGCAGTGAAAAGGTTTAAATTTCTGTGATCATGTTGATTAGCTAATTTGAGCATTTTTAAAATTGCGCATCTGTTTTTGCTGCTTGATTGGAAAAAAACTTAAGGAAATGCCATTGATTGTTTAAAATTGATTATTTTACTGCATTTGAGCTTGCACAATCATTTGCTGTCACTAACTATGCAAGTTACTCTTCCATTCACTGTAAGACATTCCTCTACCAGCTAATGAGCATCTAAAGTTTGTCAGAATTAAAGAGGGCAATTTA
The DNA here is from genome assembly GCF_009764475.1 of Pristis pectinata. Classification (NCBI taxonomy): domain Eukaryota; kingdom Metazoa; phylum Chordata; class Chondrichthyes; order Rhinopristiformes; family Pristidae; genus Pristis; species Pristis pectinata. Next base: position 120,125,984 of record NC_067407.1, read on the forward strand.
TTTTTTGTAATTCTAACTTTTTATTGGGAGGTGGTGTCAATTTAGAGATCAATTGATACTATGAAATAGAATCCTTGCTGAGGCCCCTGCAGTCTTTTGAATAGTGACACAATATTTACTTGGGTTTCAGCTTCACATTTCCTGCACTGGGTGTAAGTTGTCTAGAGTCTACAACAGGAACTTGGAAGGCACCATTATTAATTCACATTGTGGACCACTCTAGAAGGTACTACTGGTTTGTTATGTTATAAAAGTGTATAATGCCAAGGGAAATATACTTCTGACCACTTGAGGCACTTTGTCCTACAGATCATTAATGCCTGTCACACAAAAATCATATACTGTTAATATTTCCAGGACTTCAGAAATTGTACAAGGAAGTGTGAAGTAATTTTTTTGGTAGAGGTGTTATTCAGGGAATGAAGACTGGTTTTTAACATAATTTTCACAACAAAGGAACTGATACTAAATAATTAAATGGAACCTGTCACAAGGTACATGTTTGAACAATACAAAGATGAGTATTTATTTTGCTGTATATAAGTGCACTCTGGCCAGCTATAGCTGGGAAACAACTGTATCAGATGTGGCTTGAGTATTTCAACTGTTGATTTTGCAATCTCCTAAGTGCACTGAGTTACAGTAAATAAATATGACTCCTGTATCTAAAATCACCCAAAATATATTTAATGCTGTGTTGAAATCACAATCTGTTATGTTGCGTAACTATTATGCCTTATAATAGTGAATTTTATTGGTAGGCAAGACCTATTTGAGTTACCCAATGTTTTCAGGACATTGCTTCTCAGGTACTTCAGTGAGGGAGTTAATTGGCTTGTGATTCATATCTTTAGTAATTAATCATTTTAATGACTATTTAGATATTATATAGCACAATGTATTTAATATTTCAGGGAAAGAAATGGTGGTTGAACTTTACAGTCAGAATTTTGCTTCTGGTTCTTGTAGAGTAGGATTGCACGGACTTTTAGTTAATTGTGCCTTCATGATGGGACCCAGTGACATGGACCATCAGTACCTCAGCACCTTATATGCAACAGTTTGATGTGATCTAAAGCTGCATTTCCTCACATTGCAAGTGTATGAACTTGACTCTGGGATGGTTGCCTATATAGAGGAATAAGAACCATACAGAATGATTGTTAGATCCAAATGGCATTTCCAGAGGTAAGGAGCAGCTTTCCCATCTGTTTGTCTTAGGGAAAGGAGCAAGATGTAGGAAAGCTAAAATGTGAATAGGGGGTATAAGAACAGAATGAAAAGGTACATATCATGTTGACTGACCCATTGTTAGAGTGAGGTCACATCAATACAAAGACATGGATAATGTTTTACAACACAATCCAAATTCCAAGACTTCAAGCAGTTGGATGCCTCTTACAGATTGTTGGACTTGAATTCTGGGATGTTTGATTATGTGGAATTAACATGGCTCAATGAGAATGATGGTTGTCATTGTAGTGGCTGACTTATGATCTGGATTTGTACACAGTGTTAACGTAAGGTACAGTCATTATGTAGTGATTAAATAATGAAATAAATTGCTCTGTGCATAATCCTTTGGGCTTCTTGTTGCTGATGTGATGCCTTTACTTACTGACAAATTTAAGTTTAATTTTTGAGCTATTGAAGCTGAATTTCTCCCATATTAGAGTCATAGAGTAATACAGCACAAAAACAGGCCCTTCGGCCCAACTCGTCCGTGCCAACCAAGATGCCCATGTAAGCTGGTCCCATCTCTCTAAACCTTTCCTATCCATGTACCTGTCCAAGTGCCTTTTAAATGTTATTGTACCTGCCTCAACCACTTCCTTTGACAGCTTCTTCTATATATGCACCACCCTCTGTGTGAACAAGTTAAAACTTTATTTTTTCAAAACTTTATTTATACAGCACGGTAAGACGCCCTTCTGGCCCAACGACCCCGTGCCGCCCAATTACACCCATGTTAACCTACTAACCCGTATGTCTTTGGAATGTGGGAGGAAATCAGAAGAAACCCACACAGTCATGGGGAGAACATACAAACTCCTTACAGACAGCCATGGGAATTGAACCCCTATTGCTGGCACTGTAAGAGCGTTACACTAACCGCTACACTACCGTGCTGCGCAAGTTGCCCCTTAGGTCCCTTTTTAAATTTTTCCTCTCTCACCTTAAACCAATGCCCTCTAGATTTTAATTCTTTTTCCTGGGAAAAGGGCTGTGTGCATTTACCCTATCTATGCCCCTCATAATTTTAATACACCTCTATAAAATCACCCCTTGGTCTCCTATGCTCCACTGAATAAGGCCCTAGCCTGCCCTGTAACTCAGGCCCTCAAGTCCTGGCATCATTCTCATAAATCTTCTTTGCACTCTTTCTAGTCTTATGGTGCCTTTCCTACAACAGGGTAACCACAACTGTACACAATACTCCAACTGCAACGTAGCCTCCCAATTCCTGTACTCAGTGCCCTGACTGATGAAGGCCTTCTTCACCACCCTGTCTACCTGTGACGCCACTCTCTGGGATTGTTTTGTGTATCCTACAACACTGAATTGGGAATTAAAGTGTTACTGTCACTGGTTGAAACTCTACGTAAGGGTAGTTATACCTACAGAATCATGTCTTTGCTTCTTTGTGCAGATGGCAGTTTTACAAATAAAATTGTATATACACAAGCCTGTCAATTTTTGGACCAAGCTTACTGAAAGGAATCTGAACTATGGATCTCCTTTTCACCAACTTGCTGCACCAATACAAGGGCCTGGGTAACATTAGAACCTCCACCTACCTCCTGTCACATGAGGGTAGGAGATGAGGGTGAGGGGTGGGCCCTGCCATGAAGAGGTCTGAGAGAAACTTCGACAACGAGGTAAGTCGACGGGAAAACACTGGCCAAAACCTCCAGTGGTTTTGGGATTTCTGATTTGTGTCTACTTGTGTGAGAATCCTGGACTTGTTGAAACTTTCAGAAGGAAATGACAGCAGTTATTTATAAAAATTACAAGTGCTTCCCTGCAAAGTCCAGCCCTTTATTAAGTTAGCCCGACACGGAGACTCTAAGGCTCAATGTGGCAGTTTTCCAGACCAGCTGACATCTGCTAACTCAATGCGGACTGAGAATTGGATCTAGAATGTTTGCAGAATAATGGCTTACTCCTGGACCACTTGACCTACTTACAAACTAAGGTGCTGGAGGAAGCTCAGTATGATTGTTAAAAAAGAGGTACTGTGAGCAATTCCCAGGCTGTAATTTCATCTTAAGGTTTAGATGACGGTTATAAATTGCTCAGGCCTTATGCTTGTGGTTTATGACATCATTTGACCTGTTGATTAGGTTACTGCCATGTAATCGCTCCCTAGTGTCTGTCTGCCTTGTAATACATATTACATACTTCATCTCTCTAGAAAACAACCTGCTCTTCAGTGATCACAACATTCAGAGAAGACAGGCAGACCTGCATTTATATAGGTCCTTTCACAGCTCTTGGAAGACGGCCCAAATGCTTGATCACCATTTGCACTTTTGAAGTTACTGTTATGTAGGAAATATGCCAATTAATTTGTGCATGGCAAGTTCCCATGAACAGCAATGCGAGAAGCATCAGTGTAATCTCTTAAAGTGATGTTGATGAAGGGTAAATATTTGGCCAAGACACCAGGCAGAACCACACTGCCATGGGATTTTTTAAATCCTCCTTTGTGACTACACAGAGCATCAGTTTAATAAATTTAGCAGTGTACACTTCCTCTCTACTAGATTGTCACTTTACATTCTTGTGCTCTGTTATCTGCAGTGAGACTTGAACCCATGTCCTTACAGTGAGGTGAGAGTTCTACCACCAAAGCCAGTGCTGAAGCATAAATGTTTCGAGAATTTTACTTCCCACTCCACTTCCCTGAGGCCAGTTCTTAAATTTTTCATGTGGAGTTCTGGAAGTACTTTTTTTAATAACCATTCCTCCTAGATATGGCCGTTTCTCATAGAAGTACTTTTTTTTATTATATCACACAAATTAGTGCTGTAAGATCCGCTTAGTTGCAGCCTTTCAAGGTTAAAGGCTCTGAGTTTCTCCACAAGTTGCTTGCAAGTCAGCCCTCTGATGCCCAGGACTGGCCTCTTCGTTTTTCTCTGCTTCTCAGTGGTGAGATTGAACACTGTGCTCAAGGTATGGTCCAACTTGCCATTTGCCAGCCTGAAGATTATTTACTAACAATGTATTCAGCATTATTTTTATCTGATTGCTATTTCACAGCGACACTGACCACTTTACGGTATTGTTTAAGGTCACACCTCAGCTACTTGGGTCTGAGTTCATACCAGGGTGAAGCTGGAGATAAATGCGACAGCAAAGCTTGAAGCACGTTGTTGCATGTGTAATCTCAGCCTATTTTGGCAGAGACAAACTATGATTGCAGGCTCCTGAAAGGTGCAGAGTACTTTTGACATGGCAATGGTGGGTAACTTCATTTACAAAGTTGCAAACCCAGCCATGATGCAGTCTCAGCTTGCTTGGGGACTGCAATGGAGTCCTGTCAAGTAAACTGAGCTTGCTGTCATCAAACCATTGTTCACAGAGGCTCATGGGGTGAACAGCAGACCTACATACTGTTGAGAGAAACAAAGGACTGCAGATGCTGGAATCTCGATGAAAAACTCTATGATGCTGGAGGAACACAGCAGTCCAGATAGCATCTGTGGACAAAAGCAGACGGTCAACGTTTCGGATCAGGACCCTTCTTCAGTCCTGACCTGAATCGTTGACTGCCTGCTTTTCTCCACGGATGCTGCCTGGCCTGCTGAGTTCCTCCAGCATCACAGTGTTTTTCATCTACATACCGTTGACGGATTAATGGGATCGCTGAGGCTCTGCACCCCCCCCCCCCCCCAGTAGTTGCAGTAACCTGTCAGCCATCCAGCCATGTTGAAAGGTTTCTAGGCATAAAGCTCACCCTTCAAGACGATCTGCAGTGTCCTCCATCAGACATGTTGCAGTCATTGCATTGTGAAGAGCATGAGGGCTGGGAAAAGCACATGAAAGATTTGCAGGACTGTACAAATTTTTTGTTGACTTTGGATGCAATATGATGTGATCTCATTGATATCATTGTTGTGGAATGCTTACTTAGTAGTGGATTTTATTTTTGCATCGTGAACAAGCAGAATTTGTGATAGCCAATGACAGAGGGAAATTAATTCATGGGACTCGTGGCAAGTGGGGAACATGGGAAGTGAAATTCTGCACAGACTATGTAAGCAGAAAGATGCTACTTAAATTGTACCTGTTCTTCCTCCTCTTTCTTCACCTCCTCACCTCGGGCAGGTGAGTTGTGCACTATGTGCAGTCTACTTCAAATCTTGCAGGGTACCGAAGGCTTCTCTGGAGTGATGTGGCCAGCTGAACCGATGTTTCAGCATGTTGATGGTCTGCCTTATCACATCTCATGTGGCACAATGGCTTGCAATCTACATATTCTTGTATGCTGGGTTCATCAAGCAAATTGCCAATGGATAGATCTTGTCACCTTTGTTTGGCTACAGTGGCTCAAATACAGGTAGCTCAATGGACTATTGAGTACAAAAGTAGTACAAAAGCATCAGGAGTGCTGCCAGATGATTGGGCTTTGACATACATGATTCACTGCCTATGATCACACACCGTCTGAAATTCCTGTCAGTTCTAATATAGGGCAGTGTTGACATGTGATATTGGCAAAAGCAATGTGTGTGCAGTCAGTGGCATCCTGTACCAGAGAAACCAGCAAATGCACTGAAATCAATTGCTCAATCAGTGAGAATGAATGTGATTATCTCTCTTTGGAAGGAGAATTCAATGACCTTTCTGTTACAACAATGCACTACAAACAATAAGATCTTGCAAAAATTTCCAACCCCTGTCTAGAAGGAGCCAGACAGTTTACTCTCCTGGTCATCTTGGGAGTAATGTAGTCCTTGCCCTGCTCTGAGTTTTCAGTTGTTTGTGGAACCAATGGCAGATTTAAGTGGGGACCTGCTTACGAAACACATGTACCTCATGCATTGTTGCTTGTGAATTTGGAGGGAGGTGGGTGAGCTTTCCTGCCCATGAGTACATACTCAGCCCTGCAAAGTTAAGAAAGGAGCTCCAAAGCAGCAATGTTGTCATCAAGTCAATATTGTGCACTACTTGGTATTCTGCATATTTTCAGTGACTGTTCAAATCACAGACGCTAACTTCCTCACCAATACCATTTCTGGTGTTATTTGCCATTTTGAAGCTCTTAAGACAATTGTAGCACCAAAAGGTGAATCTAGTTTTCTGGCATACATAACAATCATTCTTAGATGAGTTTCTCTCCTTACTTCTGTAAAATCCAAAGCTGTTAAACAAAGTCCTTGGTTCACACTCCTAAACTCGATTGGCATCCAGTGATTTGTGCTGAAAGGCATGCTTCTGTGTTGAACATGGTTTTGATGTCTTTAAGCCACTTTCACCATCTTGCAGGAATGGATTGTCGACACTGCCTGTTCATAATGGCTTTGGAAAATGCTGTCACCGATGAACCCAATCCCACCAAACCTGAATGTCTTCCAGAGGGAAGAAAAGTGAAAGCAGTGATTATTTTCCATGTTGTACCTGTAATACCTTCTAAGCTTCAACTTGGTGGTGTTCGCCTGTTTGTAATAGATTCCACAAATACACATGAACAATCCACTCATGCTAACCCCTCCTACCCCCATTCCATTATCACTCATGTCCAAAACTATTAAATGTTAATTCTATATTCATGTAAAGAAGTAAGGATAAGGTCATTTGCCCTTTAACTGTGCACAGAACAAAATGAGTTAACAGTGAATTCCTTCACATTCCAGTAGCAAGTCTCTTACGGAATGGTCAAAGAGCTTGGAATTTTCCCACACAGGCTGATTCTGATTCCATAGCTACTTTATCAAAAGAAAACAGCATGTTTATACTGATAAGTATCCCCTATGTATTTCTGAAAAAATCTCATAACACAGGGTTTTAATATTTATTACTCAGCAGATGTTGGAATATTACACTGTATAAGAGCCAATGGGAAATTAATGAGGTAAGAATTCTATTCTCTTATGGAACTAACATAAAGAACAACTTAGCTGGTTCAGAACTGGCTACAAGCCAATATCTTGTTTTTTAAGTAACAGATTCTTCCAGTTTGAACTCCTGATGAATGGCCTAATCTGAAACATAAGCCATTCTTTACTTCTTCACATGTTGACAGGCCTTCATTCTGTTTCAGTTTTTCTCATATATCTATTAAGAAGCTCAATTACCTAGCACTGGAAAGGTGTATAAGTGAAATGAATGTGTATGTAACGCAGAAAGGATAAAGTTTAGAATCTAATTCTGTGGAACCTATGATTCAGATCCAGTGCTTGTCCAGACTTGACTCTGAAATGTTGCAGCAAAGCAAGCACCAGGGTTACTGTAATTTGAAAACATTGTTCTTATAAGGCAAAAAGGTGCCCATGAGTGTCTGTAACTTTGCGGTTAAAATGTAGAGGTTTGTTGCAAGCCCACTAATACTAGTGCCTCCTTGCAGAGTTTGCAGGAAAACTCAGTTCTTGATACAAGAAGGAGCAAGTGATTTCAATTACAAAAGGCACTGAAAGGTTGTCAGATTGCTCGCTGTGCAAGGTTCATGATGCGGCAGGTACACAAAGCCTGGGGATTGTTATGGGCACTGTTACAATTAATCAGTCAACACTTTTGAAACAAATTACTCTACTATTTTAGTGGAAGATTTAGTATCCCAATTAAAATGATGCACAGAGAAATTTGATGTGTGTGTGATAGCATTCATGTAATCACGTCCAGGCTTATATTTCCAGTGATGAGTAATTTGTAGTATGAATTACTTGGACGACAGTGGTGAAAGGGTAAAGGCTTGCAGGTGTCTCTGATAAATTTTCCACAAAAAGTAAAAATAATTAGGTCCAAAAAGAAGTCTGCCTTGTTAATGATAGATTTAGGGTGCTTTTTCTGGCAAATTACATTGAAGGTCTTTACTTTCATCACATTGGCACTTGGTGAGATATTCCCAGTTGTTGTCCATGAACCTTGCTCCCAAAACAAAGGAAATTATATTCATTGCTCTGGCCCCAGTTCTCCCCTCCACTTGCCCGGCCCATAATACTAAAAGCAATGCCCAATACGTCTAATGGATTATTGACCTATTGGTGGCATGGAGGGTTCTTCATCAGTCCAATTTACAATGTTGTTTAAAAAGCAATTATGTTGGAACATTGTGAATAGGAGCAGACTATTCAACCCCTGCGGCCTGATATTCAGTTAGATTATGGTTGATTTGCCACTCAAATTAATTTTACTGCTTTGTTCCACTTCCCTTGGCAAAATTGCCTAGCGAAAGTCTACTTCAGTCCTGAAATTTATAAATGTCCCAACATCCACAGCCTGTTGGAGGATATGGTTGCAGATTTCTACATATCTTGGCACTAAAAAGTGCTTCCTGATTTTGTTCCTGAATGGCCAAGGTTGCACTGCTCTTAATTCCCCCATTATGGGCCCTATCATTTTAGCTGGCTCAATCTGAAATGAGTGAAAGGAATCACTTATTTAGATTCTGGCTCATGATGGAAATTACTTGTTTCTTGGTAGAATCAGTGAAATGATTGCTGATAAGAACACTTTGTTCAGTACTGATCTCCTTCCTCAGATTAAGTTCCTGCAAATAATCAGGAGTCACGATCCACTTTACTGCAGGATCAACAAGGGTTATGCTCTTTGCTGTGACAGAGCTGACCCTGCCCACCATTCCTGTCAACCCATAACTTATTCTAGATATCCTAGAATAGACAGTAGTGTCGTGGGGCAGGCACGGTAGTGCAGCGGTTAGCGTAACGCTATTACAGCACCAGCAACCCAGGTTCAATTCCAGCCACTGTCATATAATAATTATTTTTCTTGGAAACTAGATTCCCCAAAGCCTATAGTGCAGCACCACATGCTGACTCATGGCTCTTGAGAACAGTATCCATTCACAGCAAGTCCTTGTTGGGCCCGCAGGACAACTTTTTCACTAAGTTGAATGGCAGAAGAATTTCACTCACAGATAAATGATCTGCAGTCAACATCCCCTGGACCAAAGGAAAGACTTGCACTACTATAGCATTTATCATGTCCTCAAACTACCCCACATGTTTTGAAGTGTACTCAATGTTGTAATGTAGGAGAACTAGCAGTCAATTTATACCCAGCAAGTTCCCAGAAGTGCAATAGTGACAAAATAAAATGCCTGCCACGTTGCTCTCCATAAAGGGAAAGACATTGAACTGGATACTAAGGATAACTCCCAGGGATCCATTATTTAAAACAGATCTTCCTTTTCCAACTAAGAGAGTACTGGCATCTCTGAGAATGTAGCACACCATCAGATACACCCTGTAGTATCAGTTTCTGTTCAACTCCCTGGAGTGGGACATATCCCACAACCAGCATTCTCAAAGGCCCACAGGACTCAACTAACTGCAACTAAAATCTAAAGATTTTACACCTACTGTTTCCACAGCAATGAAGAATTTGGATACAATGGTTACTGCTGAAGAATAGGCATTACTGAAAGATCAGAAACCCAGCCAAAGGATTCCAAGTATGTTATGAAGTTGGTCAGAAAAATAAATCTGCCTGCTACATTAATGAGAAACAAGGTGTTCTAGAAAGTTGTGATTTTGGTGCATTAGCTACAGTTGAAGCTATTTGGGTTCAAGTGGTTCAAACTAATTGAGTATTGGCACTTTTTATGACTTCCAAGGTCAAGAGGCCCATTATGATGAGAGCATAAATTACTAAAGTATCTGAATCAGGACTAATTTGAAAAGGCAATGAGGTGGATTGTTGTATGCTGAATGCCACAAAGACTAAAACATACTTTAATGTGGCAATCCAGTTGAGACTAAAGTTAGATGCAGATAACATTTAAAAATAAAGAAGAGTTTTACATAGATCAAGCTATTGGTCCTAATAGAATGGACCTTCTCCTTAAAACTTGGTAAGGGTAGAGACACAAGAGCCTGCAGATACTGGAATATGGAGCAAAACGCAAACTACTGGAGTAACTCAGTGGGTTAAGCAGCATCTGTGGAGACAGAGGGACAGCTAATGTTTTGGGTTAAGACCCTGCATCAGGACTGGTAACGAGAGAGATTATTTTAAAGAATTGGAAGGAGTTTTGTATTAAAAATTAATCCAGACTGGGAACTGAAAAGCTCTTTAACTACCCATTTGTGATAGAATGTTATCAGAGATGGTCTGTATGACCAGTTTGAAGGAGAAAGGGTTTGTGCATTTGTATACAGGATGTGGAAGCAATGTGAGTATTTATTGTTCATCCTGACTCCGGTTTTATGATTACATTATGGAGACCACCTTTTTTTTATCAACTTGAATTTGAGTTCCCCAGCTGCCATGGTGGGTTCAAACTTGTGTCTGTGGGTCAGCGGTCCAGGTCTATGACTGCTAGTCCAGTAACTTGCTCACTCTTCTACTGTACCGGCTGCTCAAAGCACTTCCACAGCAGGAATTAAATCTACGGTTGTCATTCTTCCCTCAGGAGTACCACTCTCAGCTCTGAATCACAAGCTCGTGGGTTTAAACCCCACTCCAGAGGTTTTAAGTGCATAATATAGGCTGGCACTTAAGAGGATACTGAGGGAGAACAGCAGTTAGAGATGCTGCCTTTCACCCTGTCCTCCCCCTCAGGTCAATACAATATGATTCCCTGTTACTGTTGCAATAAAAGCAGAAGATTTCACCCAGTGTCCTGGTCCATATTTATTCTTCTGAGAGTGCTAAAGTGGATAAGCCTTTTAATTATTTCATCACCATTTGTAAAAGCTTCCTGCATACTCTTTGGATGTACTCAGGACTGTTAAGTGCTTGGGGATGTCCAGAGGTTAAGGAAGGAATTTTTTTTCTCTTCTCTGGAACTGGGATGACACTTACTTAACAACAAATAATAAAATTATTGGAGGCCTGAGCTCTTGGTAGGGATATGGAGCTTTTTCCTAAAGCAGAGAGTACCTGAAGAGAGGGAGAAACAATCAGTTTGATTGGGTCTGGAGTGTAAACTTTTGTTTATTTAAACAGTTTAGGACAAGAGTAGGATTCCACATGCAGTGTTTTGGACAGAGAGGAGGAAGAGGACAACCGGCTGAAAATCAACCCACACCATTTAAAATGGTGGGCTTTCTAAAAGTTGGGTTCATCTCAAGTCTTTCTGCTGGGATACAGGTCTCTGACTGAAGGGATATAATGCAAAATGGACCACCACAGTCCCACAACACATAACCACTTAAATTACATGTCAATAGCAAAAAAGTATAACCCACATTTCCTCTTTAATACAATGTGGATCTCACCAGCAAGGCCAGCATTCACTATCCACCACTAATTGCCAGCTGGCTTCCTGGACCATTTCAACTGCCTTATTGGGTCTGGGGTCAAATATGGACAACTCCAGATAAGGATGGGAGCTTTCCTTCCCTGAAGGATATCAGTGAAGCAGGTGGGGTTTTGTAATAATCCAGCAGTTTCACGATTTTTGTTGCAACTTTATATGTTTACTGACTTTACATTACCATTGGGGATTCAAACTCATCTCTTTGCATCAACAGTCCAGGACTCTGGATACTAATCCACTCAGTTAGCCCTTTTACAACTCCATCCAACTGTAGCCTTGTACAGCAATGCAGAAAATTAAAATGCAGCAGCAATGGTTCACTTCTGAGATCAGAGTTAAGACAATCAGAGGGAAATTTTATACTCGATCAGCATTCCCGAGCTGGAGTTTCCTGTGATTCATGCAAATTACCTGGGTTCCAGGGACTTCAGCAGAAACTCTTGGTCACCTGGACTCAGGCCTGCTTGTGTGGCTCTGAAACCAGTCCCTTCAGGACACAGATTGAAGGCTGCAATTGGTGGGTATGTACTTGTGTCAGGGATGGTTGTGGAGCCACAATGGTTGCTCACATAGCAGCTGGAGCCAAGGCCTGGAAGGTCTAAGGGTTGACTCCCTATAGAAGTTTCCAGGCATGCAGATCAGGTTCTGCTTGATGCTGACATTGGATAGGTAACATAGAAAAATGATTCAGAACCCCAGAGCTACTAACCTCATCTGATGAGTTCAACATGTTAAAGTCAGAGGAAAGAATAGAAATAGCAAAATCATGTATTTCTGTAGCTGATGTAGATCAGTGAGTGTTGGGCTGATGGGTGTGGGTAACAAATTCAAATATAGCACTCAGAAAGATAAATTGTGCATGAAGATATAATTGTAAACTTTGCAAACCTGAGCCTAAAATTGGTGATTGCTGTTCAATTATACCTTGAAAATTTAATGTTTTATATTGAAGGTACTTGTTCCCATTTCTTGTTCATGGAACCACCTCTAACTCATCACATTTGAAACTATTCACTTTCCTTCACTGATTTTTTTTTGCTTAAACCAAATCAGCTTCCTTCTTAATAGCCAACGATTAGAAACTCGGTCTCAATTATAATCATTGCTGGGGTGAGAGGTAGCATCACAAAATGGCTAAATACCCAGCTGATGTCTGGCTCCCTGCTCGATGTCAGAAAGAAACAGCTGAAGGAATGAAAATGGTAAACTTAAAGATTATGAATCTAATAGTACTGTGATTGGACATGTATAGATTTCCATTGGTAATATGAACCTTGCCCAATGAAGTGTGTGTTTGTGTCACTGCATAAGCTTTGCAGGGGTATTTCTCACTGATATTCTGTGGAACTGCAGCTAAGCTCACAGGATTCACCAGAGTTCTGGATGTTTTACATTTTGGGCTCTGTTTAGAATAAAGCCCAATGGCATTTAAATATTTTAATGTTAATAAAAAGTTAAAACAAGAGAAAACTACAGAACAATTCAAAAAAGTGTAAATTACTTAATACTGACCTCCCCCCGTTGCAATGAAACATAGTTAGAAAGATAGTGGGAAAGATTTTGAAGAATGTAACAGATTTTTTTGAAAGTTTGGGATTTCTCAAGAAAATGCAGGCCAACCTAAGTCAGGACTTTGGAGGACTCTGAGAGCAGAAGCAGTAGGTTTCTTATGTGTCTGCTTCCTTTATCCTTGTATCCCATGAAGATTCCGAAGTGACTGTCATGGCCAGCTAATTATTGCTGTGTGTTTCACTTTAAATGAACAAACTTTTTCTCTGGAATAACATTGACTCCACAAAGGCTTCAGAATCTTCATAGGATGCAAGCATAAGGGAAGCAGACATCCACAAATGGATGGTAGAAATTGTGGGCTTGACTTTGATGGTGTTGAATATTTTTGGAGCTATTCTTATCCAGATTAGTAGGAATATTCCTTCATATTAATGATGTGTAGATGGCAAAAAGCCTTTGGGGAATCATTGTGATATCAGTGCAAAGATTTATCAACTAAGGTAAAACACATAGCAATTATTCGCTGACCATGAGAGTAACTTCAGAACCTTTATAGGATGCAACATAAATGAACAAAAATCTATTCTTTGTGTAATGTTTTCCTTTATCAACCTGGTTAACTCTTTATTTTTTATAATGCTGTAATATAAATCCTTTCCTTTCTTGATCCCTCTGTCTCCATCTTGGGAGACAGATTATCCACTGAAATCTTCTACAAACTCACTGACTCCCACAGTTACCTCAAGTACACCTCTTCCCACCCTGTCACTTGCAAGGATGCAATTCTCTCCTCTCAGTTCCTCCATCTTCGCTGCATCCGTTCTCGTGATGAGGCTTTCCACTCCAAGATATCTGAGATCTCCTATTTTTTCAGAAAATGGGGATCCCCCCACCGCTATTGATGCAGCCCTCACCCGCACCCCTTCTATTTCCCGCACGTCTGTCCTCACCCCATCTCCCCCCCCGCCCCCAGACATAACAGAGATAGAGTTCTCCTTGTCCTCAACCACCACCCCACAAGCCTACACATACAACGCTCCACAACTTCCGCCATCTCCAACGGAATCCCACCACCAGGCACATCTTCCTCTCTACTTTCTACAGGGGTCACTCTCTCTGTGACTCCCTTGTCGGCTCGTCCCTCTGCACCAATCCCCCTCTGGGAACTTATCCCTGCAACAGCGCTAAGTGCATTTGCCCCTATGCCTCGAACCTCCCCACCATTCAGTGTCCTAAACAGTCCTTCCAGGTCAGGCAGTCCTTCACCTGTAAATCTGAGGTTGTCATTTATTACATCCGATGTTCCCGGTGAGGCTTCCTCTACATCAGTGAGACCCGACGCAGATTGGGGGATCACTTCGTCGAGCACTTTTCCTCAGTCCACCGTAACAGCCAGGATCTCCCGATGGCCAGCCATTTTACTTCCAATTCCCATTCCCACATCGACATGTCTGTCCACGGCTTCCTGTACTGCCAAGATGAGGGCAGATGCAGATTAGAGGAACAGCACCTCATATTCTGCCTTGGTAGTCTCCAACCTGACGGCATGAACATCAATTTCTCTAACTTCGGGTAACCACCCCCCTCGTCCCTTTTTTCCCCCTGATCCCACTGGCCCCATCACCCCATCTCTTTCCCCTCCCCCACCCTCTCGATCTGCCCATCACCCACACGTTCCTCCTACCTTCCCTTTATTCCATGGTCCACTCTCCTCTCCAATCAGATTCCAGCTTCTTCAGCCCTTTTCCTCTTCCACCTATCACCTCCCAGCTTCTTACATCATTCCCGATCCTCCCCTCCGTCACCTGCCTATCACCCCCCTCACCTGGATCCGCCCACCAACTCTTGCTCCACCCCTTCCCCCACCTTTTTATACTGGCTATCTCCCCTCTTTCTTTCCAGTCCTGATGAAGGATCTCATTTCTGTCCATAGATGCTGCCTGACCTATTGAGTTCCTCCAGCATTTTGTGTGTTGCTCCAGATTTCCAGCATCTGCAGTCTCTCTTGTGTCTGTAATATAAATCCTATTGTTATTCCACATGTAATTCATTATCTTAATATTGTTCAGTTGTGAAGATTCCTGACTATACCTGAAAAAAGATGAACATATAGAATATATTTCAGGTTTCAATAAGCAAGTATGGACCTAGGCAATTAGTCCACAGAAGAATCAGTAATTTTGATACAAATCCTGATTTATTGGAAGTGCACTTCAGAGAACTAAGAACACCTTACACACAGTTTACATTTGTGAGGTTCAAGGTCAGATCAGTTTTAAAGGTTTGCTTGATCTAGTTATGGAGTCAGAGAGCAGTTTTGTTCAAGGGATTGAATATTTCTTAATTTAAAATTGATCAACAAAGTTGAAAAAACAGCTGAAGCTGGAGTTAGGAGAAACTGAAAATGCTTTGGAACATGAGTTTACAACTTAATATCCAAATTTCTAATATCAACTTTAGTAACACAGGAACAGGAACAGGATAGAAATAGGAATGGGCCATTTAGCCACCCTTGAGCCTATTCAACCATTCAATGAGATCTGTGCTGATCTGTGACCTCACTCTATACAGCCCAAATCTCTAATACCTTAAGTTAACAATTAAAGGAGCATTATTTGTGGTGCATCATTTGTACTTTCCAAACTTCTACCACTTTATGTGTCCCCCAGTATCGCACCCGACAGACATGGCTCTCATTATTTGACTATTCCCATAGTTCTGGACTCACCAACCAGAGAAATAGATTCTATCCATCAATTCCCCTTAATATTTGTCAGTCAAGTCCACCTCCCCTCCCTAACCTGGAATATAAATTTGAAAATTAAAGTTGTAGAGACATTCTGTTTGCTAATTCTTTCTTTGGGATGCAATCCTAAACTCAATCAGTTAATTTGTGGTTGTCTGTGGTAGAACTAGTTGAAGATCTATCATCAGCTCTCTGGATATATATGTCTTTGAAGTAGGATACCTGAAATAACAAAGAGCTGAATATTCTCCCCCAGTTGAACTTACTGTCATCAATACTCAAGTGACAGCAGTATGTAAAGATGCAGGACAGATATTCATCAAACCACTTAATTCATCCAGGATATAAAGTTGTAAATTACTTGAAGACCTGTCAGTAAAGGGTTAATCCTGTAATTATTAAGGAGTTTGGCCCTGTGACACTGAAACTTTGCAGTTTAGCACAAACAGGACAGCAGAATAAAAGCTGCAGCTCAGCTTTCAACCTTATTTTCTTCCACAAATAAAAGCTATTTCGACGTTATGTTGGAAATGTATAATTAGAGATCTTTCTAAGGGTATTATTATTTTAAATATCCTATGTATAACCTGTGTGTCTATTCAACTAATTAATTTTCAACAGAATGGAGAAGTAGGGGCGAGGATAGATAGGATCTGAGATCATGATGTCCAATTAACCCATGCCCAGTGATTGTAATGCATGCTGAATGCCGACTATTCTAACCTGGTTATGCCCTCCTCCCACCCCTATCCATATCTAGGGATTTCTCCTATCCAACCCTTTATATGTGCTGGTGCCTGATTCAATATTCAAACAAGATATGAAGTTACTCCATCTATATTTTAATATTTGAGAAATCTGTGACAGATAGCAAATAAATCTCAAGCCACTGTCACCATTGATTTTGGTACTTAATTTACAAAGCTTAAAAAATCAGAGTGATTACGTCAGGCAAAGCATTCATTTAATCTTCCTCCAAACAGAAGATGCTCTGTTTCGCTACAAACCATGAAAACGCTGATTCATGCCACAACGGGGCATTGCTCTCATTTCCCAGCAACCCGGTATCCAGGAGACACAAGGGACTGCAGATGCTGGAATCTGGAGCAAAGAGCAAACTGCAGAATGAACTCAGCAGGTCAGGCAGCATCTGTAGACGGAAACGGACAGTCAACATTTCAGGCCACAACCATCATCTGGGCTGTTCTTCAGTTTGGCAGTTCAGATATATGGTTGAATATTAGGTAGGGAGAGCTGAAATACGATGAGAGCTGATCTTTACACTTTCCTAAATCTTGTACAGTTGAGAACTTGAGACTGGGATTTGTTGTTTGTAACTAATCAGAACTCCCTCAATAACTAGCAGTTTAAGAGCACTGCTAATTACAGCACTGAGACACAAGCACAGGGATTGTCCCTGGTACAAACACGACACGAGACCGCAAATGCCTGAATCTGGAGCAAAAAACAAACAGCTGGTGGAACTCAGTGGGTCGAGCAGCATCTGTGGGTTTTTGTCCACGTTTTGGGTCAAGGCCCTGCACCAGGTCAACGATGCATGGTCTCAACCCGAAATTTTGAAAATTCCCCTCCCCCCCACAGATGCTGCTCTTGAGTTTCTCCAGAGTTTGTTTTTGTCCCTGGTACAATGTTTGCCACATAATGAGTTCCCTTCTTCAAATTAAAGTAGTAGTCAGAAAGCCACAAGTGGCCTTGCCTAAAAAGTCTAAGGAGGCAATTAATTGAGCCAAGGCCTTTGCTTCTAATTACTGGCCCATGACGCACTCCTGTATAGCACTGGAACAGAACCGGAATCAGCAGACAGGGACTACGCTGCAGAGACAGTTTAAAAAGAAAGCCCACCTTCAGCTCAGGGGGACAATGAACATCTCAAGAACATACAACTTGTTAATGCGATTTGTAAGGTTTCAGAACTGTGGCCAGTCAGCTGTGGAAACAAAAGAGAAAAATAAAAGAACCTTACTCCAAATGTGTCCCTGTTTCCACAGCTATCTAGCTAAACTTACATCCTGCATTATTCAACACTGACTGCTTACCTTCCATGCCATGACATTTCCATGGCCGCAGAGGGTCAGGAACTATCATGTTCCGAGTAGCTTTCTATTTTCTGTGTTTGTATGTATTCTTGCATTCTGCAATTCTATTCCCAACCCCATATCTCAACTTATGCGTGTTTATTTTTAATTCATACACAGACATTGTGGAGCATGAATTTCTGGAAGGTATTTCCGTACAGTATCATCTGTTGTAGAGACACGCAAGTACCAGCAGCCAATAGTAGGAAGCTTATGTGTTGAGCAGTGCCTCTTGCACCTCCGCCACCCCAGCCTGCTCCACCGACCTTCTCTTTATGTCAGTCCAACACTCACAGAATAATGAAGGATCAGAGAGAATCTGTCATTTGATATCTCATTGGAAATACATGTGGATTTGAACAGGACCAATACTTTGGAAGAATAATAAAGGGATAAAGGATGCAATTGGACTGTAACACTATTACAGATGGTGTCAAACAATCCTCTTAACATCTTCTGCCAATATTGAATATACAGAATAGAGCAAGGCAAAATACACAAAAGCTGAGAGTGGTATCATAGCTTCCAGCTCACTGCAATTATATTAACATGTAAAATCTAATCCAGTGTTTAAAATGCACATTTTCTTGTCCATTTCCCTCACTCCCAATTCTGGTGCTAGAGAAAAATAACATTAAGTACCTCTATTACATGCTTGTCCTTCACTGGACCCAAGCCAGGCAGAGGGAGCAAGAAAGTGAGGTGCAACTGTGACTTTGTTCGGCATTTCTTAAGAACCTCCTTTGCCTCTGATCACTCGGGGTCTAGGCAGACCATGGGACCATTTTGTCCGGTTATCTCTCCCCTCAGACAATGGGAAGGCTCCCTACTCCCTGATTTACATACGTTAGCCAATTCTTCTTGGCCAAAAGAACAGGTATCCTCTTGGGCAAGATTAGGGAAACAAAGCCTAAAGACTACTGGTGAAAAAAACTGATGTTTCAAAATGCTTTAACAACCAATACCAAATACATCAACAGGTCATTAATTACTTTGTCGTTTGTACAAATTAATTGGATGTTGTGTTTCCATACATAACAACAGTCTTTGCATATCAATGCATCTTATTGTAGGTGAAGACATTTCTAAGAGCTGTATTATTTTTCACAAGTTGGTGTTTCCAGTAACAAATCACCAGAAGTATGGTATGAAATGACTTCCCCTCTCTCCCTCTGTTGTACAAACTCCCATCTAGTTATGATGGCTAATTCACTGGAGTCTGTTCTGACATTTTCATAGCTGAGTGTACTGGCAGCCAGGCAGGTAAGAGAG
The DNA here is from genome assembly GCF_009764475.1 of Pristis pectinata. Taxonomy (NCBI): domain Eukaryota; kingdom Metazoa; phylum Chordata; class Chondrichthyes; order Rhinopristiformes; family Pristidae; genus Pristis; species Pristis pectinata. Next base: position 120,145,056 of record NC_067407.1, read on the forward strand.
GCAGAAGGCTCCGTGACTTTAAGGTCTGTTTACCACTATGGGCGGGGGGGGGGGGGGGGGGGGGGGGGGGGGGTTGGTCACCATGTTTCATTAAGGAAAATGGGCTCGAGCTGTTACCAGGAAGATTGGTGATGGGAGATCCACTGAGGTCATGAATATGGAGGGTAGAGGATTTATGGTAGCCTAAATTGGCTTGGATTTATTGGCATAGGTAGAGGAGTGCTGAAGTATCAGAAAACCAAGTCAGAATAAACGAGTTGTTTTCAGTTTGCCAATGTGTAACTAGTGGGGTGTTACAGGGATCAGTGCTGTGGCCTCAACCATCTACAAACTATATTAAAAACTTGGCTGAAGGCTCTGAGATACTGCAGCCACATTTATAAGACCATAAAACATAAGACCAGAATTAGGCCATTCGGCCCATCAAGTCTGCTTTGACATTCTAATGATTTGCTAATGATATGAAAACTGATGAGTTAGCAAGTTGTGAGGAGGACACAAAGAGCCTGCAAAGGCATATTGTAGGTACAGTGAGTGGCAAGAGGTTGGCAGATGGAGTAAAACATGGGAAAATGCGAGGTTATCCAATTTGGAAGGAAGAATGAAAAAGCAAATTCTTATTTATAGGGAGAAAGATTACAAAATGTTATAGTACAAATGAACCTGGTGTGCTAGTAAATGAAATACAGAAAGGTATAGCAATTATTTGGAAGGCTAATGCAACGTTGGCTTTTGTTGCAAAGGATTTGCTGCAACTTTCCAGAATGCTGCTGAGATCTGACCTGGAGTACTGCACACAGATTCAGTGTCCATATTTAGGAAAGGATGTGTTTATATTGGAGGCAGTGTAGAGAAGGTTCACTAGGTTGATGCCTGGGATGAAGGAGTTAATGTATGAAGACACGTTAAGCCTATACTCAATGGAGTTTAGAAGAATGAGGGGGGTGATCTCATTGAAACATATAAGATTCTGAGGGAGACTGACAGGGTGGATGCTGAGAGTATGTTTCCCCTAGTCAGGGTATCTAGAACTATTAGGCATAGTTTCAGAATAAGAGATCAGCCATATCAGGCAGAGATAAAAAGGAATTTCTTCTCTTAGAAGGCCATGAATCTTTGGAATTCTTTACCCCAGAGAACTGTGAGAAGGAATCATTGAATATAGTCAGGATGGAAATTGACAGATACTGAACGACAAGGGAGTCAAAGGGGTATGGGGATAGAGAGCTTGAAAATCAGGCCATGATTGGAAAGGTTATCGTCTCATTGAATGTCTCAGCACACTCAGGGGGCCAATTGACCTACTCCTACTCCTGTTACTTGTGTCCTTAGGACATATCTTTGTATCCAACAGATCAAAATTTGGTCATTTGGCCCACCAAGCCTGTTCTGCCATTTAAACAGATCAGAGCAATTACATAACTTAACTCCTCATCTAACAAAAAGCTATCAGTCTACTTTAACATTTTCAATTGGCCCAGCTCCAAAGGCGGCTACAGAAGAGTTCCAGGTTATTAGTACCTTAAGTGTGAAATATTGCTTCCTGACATCAACCCTTAATAGCCTCATGCTAATTTTAAGTGTATATTTGTAATTCTAAACTTTGCTCCAGAGGAAATAGTTTTATTCTGTATTCATCCTATCAACTCATTTAATCATCTTAATTACCTCAATTAGATCACTTCTTAATCTTCTATGCCCAAGAAAATATAAAAAATAGAAAATAGCTTACAATCATAATATAATCCGTTCTGTTGTGCCCTCACTAATACCAATACATTCTTCCTGAGGGTATGCTCAGAAATTAAAACAATATTCCAGGTGGTGTCTAAACCACCCTCAGAATAGCTGTAACCTAACTTCCATCTCATTGTTTGCAGTTGTCTAGATAAACTGCAACACTCCACAAACCCTTTTTTAAATAAAAAAAACTCCGGCATTTTCTTCAGTAATTTTCTTTTGGAATCTTTTTAATTGGTACTTGTTCGTTAGACCGCTGTGATTTCTGTGACTTGAGTCTTAAATCTCTCTCTTCCTTTGCAGATGCAAGGTTCCCGCCATTTGGAAACACTTAAATCATTCTCCCTTCAGTCCAGACTCTTGGACTTCCCCATTTTCATTTGCCACAGTTGTGCAAGGTTGAAAGTTTTCTATTCCACTCTATGTTACATAATATGCCATCTGACTTGGTGTAATCAGCAGAAATTTCTCTGTACTTTCATCCAATTAATTTCTAACATTGTGAAAGCAATGTCCCCAGGGACATTACCTGACACATTCTGCCAATGTGAGTGCACACCCCTGACTTCTTCCCACCTTCTAACCAATTCCTTATCCAAACTTTGACTTTCTGAGTTCCATGCCCTCTCATTCTTGTTAGAAGCCTTCTGTATGGACTCTCATTGAATGCTTTCTGAAAGTCCTTAAAAATAAATTCCATGGGCACTGTCTTGCCTACCAAATCTGTTGCCTTTTGAAAAGTCCCACTGATCAATAGTCATGCCTTAACCTTAACACATCCTGTGAGGATAATTTACATCACTTGCAGATGTCATTAAAGCTTCCAACCTTTCCCAATTGTGCATGAAGTCAGATTGCTGTTTCATCAAATAGATGAAATAATTTGCTTTATTCATAGTGGTATCAGGAAGTTAAAATAGTTTCAGGGTTTGGGAAGGGGAAGAGTCACAAAGAAAGAGGATATAAGACTATTTCCGGTGCGGTAGTTAGTGCTCAGTCCTTTGTGTATCCAGTTTTGCTGTGAATACACAGGATCCAATATTACCTAACCTCCTTAAGCAGTGAGAATTTCCTCAGATCCGGATGACTTACAGATTCATCAAATATGAAGTAGGCAAAGCTGTTGGACGCCCAAGGTTCTCTACTAGCTGCTAAGGCCCACAGAGGAGAGGATGTTTCCATTAATAGGAGAGTCTAGGATCTGAGGGCGCAGTCTCAGAATAAAGGGACATCCTTTTAAAACTGAGATGAGGAGGAATTTCTTCAGCCAGAGGGCAGTGAATCTGTGGAATTCATTGCCACAGAGGGCTGTGGAGGCCAAGTCATTGGGTGTATTTAAGGCAGAGATTGATAGGTTCTTGATTGGTAATTGGGTTAAGTGTCACAGGATGAAGATGGGAGAATGGAGTTGAAAAAAGATCAGCCGTGAATGAATGGCAGAGCAGATTCGATGGGCCAAAGAGCCTAATTCTGCTCTTATATATTATGGTCTTATGGCATAAATTTAATTGAAGTTCCTCTTTTTTGGTACTGGTCTGTGATCACAGCACAAACTCCATCTGGTTCTGGAATTTCAAATTGATACCCCAATATTCCATACGAAAGGAAGCAGGCAGTTGCCTTTGGGTACATAGGAATAAAAGAGGTCGTAGTGGAGTATAACTTCTACATACTCCAAATTATGCCAAGGGTACAATGGACTGGAGCTGGGTAAGGCTCTCCCAAGACCAGCACTTCCCAGCAGATCCTAGGACATCCTGTGAAAGCAGGCAAATCTGCCTCAGGAATGCGCAGTTGTGGAGCTCACCTTGGAGATCCAGGCCAGGATTATCTCTTGGATCCCTGGAATAATATTTTAACTATTATTTGCCTGTATCCTTTTACAAAAGGGATTTCTGGAAGGGAAGTGATTAGTTTCTTTGCAGGGGTTCAGTCTACCTCCATGCCCTCTCATTCCACCCATCTTGGGCAGCCACATGCTTGGCTGCACTTTGTGGTTTTCTTACTGAGGTGATTGCTTAAGATGAAATTGTGGTGTTATTGACACAAGAATGAAAGAACTTTCCTCTGACCCTGGTAAACACCCAAAATTCAAACTGTCTTTGTACCACAGCATCCAGGATTCACATTGAGACTTCCTGCTTTTTAGTTTGGTCCCAATGCCAATTTGGACCTGGGCTGGGAAGGCCGGGAGGTACATGTTAAACTTGGATATTTTTGTTATGTGGAAGACCGAGACTCCAATTATAGTGTGTTTGTTTTAAAGTCCTGACCCCTCTGCATTCCCACTAAAGGGGAAATTGCTGCCTGCACAAAGCTAGGAAGCCACTGTGAGAACCATAAAGCCATCTTTGAACAATGGAAATCGTGAACTTTTAATCTTTATCCAATTCAAACGACTGCAGAAATATTTGAATAACAATACGCAAAGAATTACAGCCTATAAAATGGATCTAAACCAGGTAAACTTCCCTTTATGTGGGATGAAAAATAGGTTGTAGTTTACACTTATTTTTCATCCCACATAAAGCAAAGTTTACCTGGTATAGATCACACCAGCAACCACTTGGGGAGAAATTGCACCAATGTGTAAAATGTCTGGACAATCCCCCAGTTGAAGCATTTTGGGTGCAACCTACGACCTTCAATGAACATTCATATCAGAGAAAGAAAAGCCATTGGTCCCTTGTGCCTGCACTGCCATTCAGTCAGATCCTGAGTGATCTACTGCTGTGCTTCTTTCCTACACTAATCCCATATTCCCTTGAGTTCCTTAATATCTACAACCAAGAGTACATTGTGCTATGTTGTTGTTTTTGTGACTACTTAAAGCTGCGCTCCACTGACTTCAGGACAGCTGGTTGAGCAGCTTCAGAACCCAGTGCTCAAACGTCTTCCAAAGTTCTAAAGGGGGAGGATGAGCAGCCACAAGTCATGGTACACATTGGTACCAATGACGTAGGTAGGAAAAAAGATGAGATCCTGAAAAGTGAATATGGGGAACTAGGTAGGAAGCTGAAAAGCAGGACCACAAGTGTAATAATCTCTGGATTGCTGCCTGTGCCATGCGCCAGTGAGAGTGAGAATAGGTGGATTTGGCAGATGTATGTGTGGCTGAGAAATTGGTGCAAAGGGCAGGGTTTCAGATTTGTGGATCATTGGGATCTCTTCTGGGAAGGGTATGACCTGTACAAAAGGGACGGGTTACACCTGAACTGGAGGGGGACCAATATCCTTGCGGGTAGGTTTGCTAGAGCTGTTGCAGAGGGTTTAAACTAGTTTGGCAGAGGTATGGGAACCCGAGTGATAGGTCAGAGGATGGGGCAGCTGGTGTACAGGTAGATGCAGCGTGTAGTGAGACTGTGAGGAAGGATAGGCACTTGATTGGGCAAAATTGCAGTCCGTTGGATGGGTTGAAGTGTGTCTATTTTAATGCAAGAAGTATCAGGAACAAAGGTGATGAACTTAGAGCATGGGTCAGTACATGGAACTACAACGTTGTGGCCATTACAGAGACTTGGCTCTCACAAGGGCAGGAATGGTTGCTGGATGTTCTGGGGTTTAGATGTTTCAAAAGGGACAGGGAGGGAGGTAAAAGAGGTGGGGGAGTGGCTTTGCTAATCAGGGATAGTATCACAGCTGCGGAAAAGGAAGATGTCCTGGGGGGATCGTCTACTGAGTCAGTGTGGGTGGAAGTTAGAAACAGGAAGGGAGCAACCACTTTATTTGAAGTATTCTGTAGACCCCCCAATAGCAACAGAGACGCTGAGGAACAGATCGGGAGGCAGATTTTGGAGTATAAAAATAACAGGGTTGTTGTCATGGGTGATTTCAACTTCCCTAATATTGATTGGCACCTCCTTAGTGCAAAAGGCTTGGATGGGGCAGAATTAGTTAGGTGTGTCCAGGAAGGGTTCCTGACACAATATGTAGACAGGCCAACTAGAGGAGAGGCCATTCTGGATCTGGTACTAGGCAATGAACCTGGTCAGGTGTCAGATCTCTCGGTGGGTGAGCATTTTGGAGACAGTGACCACAACTCCCTGATCTTTACCCTTGCCTTGGAGAGGGGTAGGAGTAGACGATATGGGAAAGTATTTAACTGGGGGAGGGGGAATTATGATGCTATTAGGCAGGAACTTGGGAGTGTAACTTGGGAGCAGATGTACTCAGGGAAATGCACAATGGAAATGTGGAGGTTGTTTAGAGATCACTTGCAGGGGGTTCTGGATAGGTTTGTCCCACTGAGGCAGGAAAAGGATGGTAGGGTGAAGGAACCATGGTTGACAGGAGGTGTTGAATATCTAGTGAAGAGAAAGAAAGAAGCTTACTTAAGGGTTAAGAAGCATGGATCAGACAGGGCTCTAGAGAGTTACAAGGTAGCCAGGAAGGACCTTAAGAATGGACTTAGGAGAGCTAGAAGGGGCCATGAGAAGGCCTTGGCGAGTAGGGTTTAGGAAAACCCCAAGGTGTTCTACTCATATGTGAAGAACAGGAGGATGACTTGAGTGAAGGTAGGACTGATTAGGGATGGAGGAAGAAACATGTGCCTGGAGTCAGAGGAGGTAGGGGAGATCCTTAACGAATACTTTGCTTCAGTATTCACCTGTGAGAGAGACCTTGACATTTGTGAGGACAGCGTAAAACAGGCTGATAAGCTAGAACATGTCAATGTTAAGAAGGAGGATGTGCTGGAACTTTTGACAAACATTAGGGTAGATAAGTCCCCGAGGCCGGATGAAGTACACTCCAGGATACTACAGGAAGTGCGGGAAGGGATTTATGAGCCCTTGGCGATGATCTTTACGTCCTCACTGGCCACAAGAGTAGTACCAGATGATTGGAGGGTGGCAAATGTTATTCCTTTGTTCAAGAAAGGGAGTAGGGATAACCCTAGAAATTATTGACCAATGAGATTTACTTCAGTGGTGGGTAAATTATTGCAAAAGATTCTTAGGGACAGGATTTATGAGCATTTGGAGAAGCATAGGCTGATTAGGGACAGTCATCATGGCTTTGTGAGGGGCAGGTAGTGCCTCACAAGCCTGATTGAATTCTTTGAGGATGTGACAAAACACATTAATGAGGATAGAGCAGTGGATGTGGTGTATGTGGACTTTAATATGGTGTTTGATAAGGTTCCCCATGATAGGCTTATTCAGAAGGTCAGGAGGCATGGGATCCAGAGAAACTTGGCTGTGTGGATTTGGAATTGGCTTGCCCATAGAAGGCAGAGGATGGTGGTAGATGGAGCGTATTCTGCCTGGAGGTCTGTGACCAGTGGTGTTCCGCATGGATCTATTCTCTGTTCCTTGCTCTTTGTGATTTTTATAAATGATTTGGATGAGGATGTGGAAGGGGTTTAGTAAGTTTGCTGATGATACAAAGGTTGGTGCTGTTGTAGATAGTGCAGAAGATTGTCAAGGGTTACAATGGGATATTGATAGGATGCAAAGCTGGGCTAAGAAGTGGCAGATGGAATTCAACCCAGAAAAGGGTGAAGTGATTCACTTTGGAAGGTCGAATTTGAAGGCAGAATACAGGGTTAATGGCATGATTCTTAGCAGTGTGGAGGAACCGAGGGATCTTGGGGTCCACATTCATAGATCCCTCAAAGTTGCCGAGCAAGTTGATAGGGTTGTTAAGAAGGTGTATGGTGTGCTGGCCTTCATTAGTCAGGGTATTGAGTTCAAGAGCCACAAGGTAATGTTGCAGCTCTATAAAACCCTGGTTAGACCACACTTAGAGTATTGTGTTCAGTTCTGGTCACCTCACTATAGAAAGAATGTGGAAGCTTTAGAGATGGTGCAGAGGATATTTACCAGGATGTTGCCTGGATTGGAGAGCATGTCTTATGAGGATAGGTTGAGTGAGCTAGGGCTTTCCTATTTGGAGCAAAGGAGGATGAGAGGTGACTTGATAGAGGTGTACAAGATGATAAGAGGCATAGATCGAGTGGACAGTCAGAGACCTTTACCCAAGGTGGAAATGGCTAACATGAGGGGGCATAATTTTAAGGTGATTGGAGGAAGGTACAGGGAGGATATCAGAGGTAAGTTTTTTACACAGAGAGTGCTGGGTGCATGGAACGCGCTTCCAGGGGGTGCTGGTAGAGGCAGATACATTAGGGATATTTAAGAGACTCTTAGATAGGCACATGGATGATAGAAAAATTGAGGGTTATGTGGGAGGGAATGGTTGGATTGATCTTAGAGTAGGCTACAAGGTCGGCACAACATTGTGGGCTGAAGAGTCTATACTGTGCTGTAATGTTCTGTGTTCTATGTTCTGTGTTCATGGAATGTGTTTAAACTAATGGGAAGGGTTTTCTTCAGAATTGTTACTCATTCACTGCTGGCAGCACTCTAGTACTAACCTTTATAGCTGGGGCATGGTAGGGTCTGCAGAAATGCTAGCAGCTACCACACAGGTGTCACTTAACTCTGCACAATTAGTAATGTGATTTGCCCTAAGGGACAAAACATTTCAATAAAACAGTGTGTTTAGAAGCTATAATTGAAAAATTGAAATAATACAAATATCAGAAATCTTAACTTTCTTCAGTAAAATTATACTTCTATTTCACTATTGTATATGTAGCTTTCAAAATTCTGGCACAGCATCACACTGTGCCCAGCTTGGCTGCAGGCTGCTTGCTGCAAAGCTGCTCCTTTTCACTTCGAGTCCTGAAGACCCATGAGAAGCTCTTGCTGAGGTGGGCCATTGATGTAGCAGCCAGGATGGAGCACAGATGAGTGTGCTGGCAGAGGGGCCATGGTGGGAAGTGAATCGGTGCTCTCGGGAAAGACGACATCAACCTGTCGAACCTGTCCATGAGATGACTTTTCAGGAGTCTGGCTAGATGGGGAAATGACCAGCTGATACTCGGACCACTCAGCTCCTAGACTTGGAGCTGACCTGTCCTGATCTCATATCTGGTCCCTGATGTCTTCACTTCTCCTTAAGTCAGTTCTCTGCACAGTGTGAACAGCACTGCAGATACAGGGGTTGGTGTGGAGGTTGGGGTATGTCTCTCTGCTCCGGCAGAAGAGAGACAAGATACCACATACTACGTCTCTGCTTGAGTAGGAGGGTGATTTGCTGATTTGTAGCATCACTCCATTCATGGAGAAATCCGGCTGTTCACATGCATCATTCCTTTGCTCCTGGGGAACATCTGTGTTCCCACTTCGAACAGGAATTTGTTCACTGTGCTGAATGAGGACCTCAAGCTTCTCCCTGGTAGCATTTCCCAAAGAATTTCAAGCTGCTCCCATGTGGCAGGGACCAGAATTCCAGTTGGAGGCTGAATGGAAACAGTAAGACTTTGTGTAACCTCTACAGCAGCTGTCAACTGAACCAGCAAGTGATGTATGACAGGTTGTATGCAGGGCTTCCAGAGTGGACGTCATGGTCTCCTGGCTCCATGCATGTCCTGGGACTGTTTGGAGATGAATTCCCCGCTCCATGTTCACCTCACACATTTAGTGAAGTCAACCTAACAGCTCACTAACTGAATGAAAGGTGGAGCTCTCTTCCTCTCCCCGATCTCCTCCATGGCAGCCATATTGTGTGTCGGTGCTGTCTGGTGTTATGGGGGATGTGTGTTTAAGGGCAGGCACCCTTCTCTTATTGCTGCACAAGAAAATATTCCCAGCATTGCTAAATTTGGTGTGGTCACCTGCAGGTCCTGTTTCAATGGATGATTCTGGATCCAAGCCACTGCACCTCTATTCTGAAAATAATTTTGGCCAATTTCACGAATCTGTGGAGATTCTGACTGGACATTAACATTACACCAAGTTCATGTTTAGTGCACCAAAGAAGGATGAAATTCAATGCTCAGCATACTGAAGCACCTTTCTGTAGTCTTAATGATCTGGAGCTAGACCCATTCTACTCTATTACTTGCCCCATTGAGGAATGCAACAATGGACAGGGCTGAGTTTGATTCATTCATGAATCATAGTTTGGCACAGGACAAAATGAAGGCATTCAGCCTATTGATCAGCTTTTCCAGTTCTACAAGTCTGATGGATAATTCTGCATGTTCTTTTTTCAGACACTGGACACAGAATGATGTAGCCACAGAACCTTTCTGCCCTCTAGCCTATGTGCTACTACTTATGTAAGTGTGATGACACATCCAGTTTTTTTTTATGTCTTCATCTGTTATTCCTTAACTTCAGAGAAAACAAACCAGAAAAACAACTCTGCCTCTGAGTGCATCTGCTCCAAATTTGGTTCCAATTCTTTTCTGTGGTCCAAACTCAGAAATCCCGATCAAATCTTCCACTCATCATGAGCAATACTGCAGGAGATCTGACAGTAATTTAAAGTTTCTTATTAACAAGAAGTTTCAGTGATGCCAATGGGAGAGAAAATGGTTTCAAAGTTGATCAGTATCAGATTTTAAATCCATGTCAGTGTGGGGTGAGGGCCCAATGAGTCACTGTTGGGAGGTCAAAATCAGGCAGGAACATGACAATCAAAAGAACTGCAGATGCCGGAAATCTGAAATAAAAACAGGAAATACAGGTCGCACCGCATATGTGGGAAGAGTTTCAGGCGAAGACACTTCATCAGAACTGGGAAGGAGATAGAAAGAGCTGAGGGAGGGAGGCTGTATCTGATGGGGTAAAACTGGCATGACCAGGGGAACGAGGTTATCTGGTCAGTGAGTGAATGGGAGTGGTTAGAGAGTGAAAGCATGGACAAAAGAACATAGGCAGAATAAGATATCATTATTAGTCACATGTACATCGAAACACACAGTGAAATGTACCTTTGCGTAGAGTGTTCTGGGGGCAGCCTGCAAGTGTCGCCATGCTTCCAGCGCCAACATAGCATGCCCACAACTTCCTAACCCGTATGTCTCTGGAACGTGGGAGGAAACCGGAGCACCCGGAGGAAACCCGCGCAGACATGGGGAGAACGAATAATGAGGGAGTTGTGAAATGCAGGCAGGTCAGGCTGGGCATGTCCTCCACTCCTAGAGGAAGAAAAAGGAGGAAAAAAGGCTGTTTGTTTGTTGTTCCCCCCCCCACCCCACTGCTGGGCATGTCCCTCTGCTCTGCATTTCACAACTCCCACATTAGAATCATAGAATCATGAAATCATAGAATCGTACAGCACAGAAATGGACTTTCTTGGCCCACCTCATTCATGTCAACTTGATAATCCCATTTGTCTTTGTTAGGCCCATATCCTTCTACATTTTTCCTGTCCAAGTAGCCATCCAACTGCCTTTTACACATTTTAAATGTACTTGCCTTCACAACCTCCACTGACAGCTCGTTCTTGATGTTCACCTCTCTCTGTGTGGAAAAACCTACTCCTCAGATCTCCTTTAAATTTCTCCCCTCACCTTTAACCTGTGCCCTCTAATTCTAAACTCACCTAACCTGGGATAAAGATTATGACTTTCTGTCCTATGCCCGTCATAATTTTATAAACCTCTATAAGGTCACCTCTCAGCCTTCTACATTCCAGTGAGGATAAATCCAGCCTATCCAATCTCTCCTTATAACTACAGCCCCCCATTCCAGGCAACATCCTGATGAATCTCTTCTGTACTCTCTCTATTGCTACCACATCCTTCTTGTAGTGTAGTGACCAAAACTGTACACAGTGCTCTACATGTGGTCTAGCCATTGTTCTGTACAACTGCAATGTGACATCCCAACTTTTATACTCAATGCCTTGGCCTATGAAGGAAAGCATACCAAATAAATGAAAAATACAACAAGATGCCAGAGGAACACAGCAGGCTAGGCAGCATCCCTGGATAAAGGCAGGTGGTCAACGTTTTGGGTCAGGACCCTTCTTTAGGACAGATCCTGACCCAAAACATTGACCACCTGCTTTTCTCCACGGATGCTGCCTGGCCTGCTGAGTTCCTCTGGCATCTTGTTGTTTTTTCATCTAGATTCCAGCATCTGCAGTCCTTTGTTTCTCAAGCATACCAAATACCTTTTCCATGACCCCATCCACCCATGTCGCTACTTTCAGGGAGCAATTGGCTTGCACAGCCTTCTTTGCTATCTACGACTCCACCAATTTTCTTGTCATCTGCAAGCTTACAAATCATACCCTTTGTATTCTCATCCAAATTATTTACATGTACTCCAAACAACAGAAGTTCCATCACCGATCCCTGCAGTATACCACTTGTTACAGATTTCCAGTCAGAAAAATGCCTTGTCTACCACTGCCCTCCACATCCTATCACCCAACCAATTTTAGATCCAGTTTACCAACACACCTCAGATCCCTTGTGCCTTTATCTTCTGGACCAGGCTTACCTGTCAAAAGCCTTCCTAAAGTTCATCTAAACCATGTCTACCAATCTGCCCTCAACAATTTTCTGAGTCACCTCCTCAAAAAACTCAGTGAGATTTGTGAGACATGATCCTGCACAAAACCGTGCTGACTCCTCCTAATCAGTCCCTGCTTTTCCAAGTGAACATAAATCCTGTTCCTTAGAACCTTCTCTAACAACTTCCCTACCACTGATGTAAGGCTCATTGGTCTGTGGTTTTCAGGCTTCTCCCTACTGCTCTTTTTGAACAAGGGGCAACATTCAGTCTCCTTTAGTCTTCTGCTAGCTTGCCAGAGGCTCATAAAGATGCAAAAATCTCTGTCAGAGCCCCCACAATTCCCCCTGCATCCCCCCCTCCTCATGGCTTCCATTAGCATCCTGGGATAGATCCCATCTGGCTCTGAGGATTTGTCCACCGCAATATACTCCAATATTTTTAGCACTTTCTCCTGCTTGATGTAAATATGCTCCGGAATATCGGCATACCTCTCCCTTAACTCAACATCCTCCATATCCTTCTCCCTGGTGAATACGGATGAGAAGTATTCTTTTGTCTATGTTCTCACTCTCTAACTGCTCCCATTCACTCACTGACCAGATAAGCTTGTTCACAAGCTTGTCACCCTGGCTTGACCCTATCAGAGACATATCCCGTCCCCATCTTAATCCCTCCTTGTGTCTCCTTTCCAGTCCTGACGAAACAACTTCGATCTGAAATGTTAGCTCAGTTTCTTGTCCCACAGATGTGGCCTGACCTGCTGAGTACCTGCAGCAATTTCTGCTTTTATTTCAGGCAGTAACTTAGCCAAGATTATCTGTATCAGACCTAGCTATTGCTGGTGTAAGTCATCCATCTGTGATATTGGCATTGAGGTGCATCCTTACTTTGCACTATAGTACAAAGTTCACAAGTTCAGGGGAGCTGTTAAAACAAGCTGTCAACTCATCAACATTGACTATTACACAAAGCCAAGATCTAAATGAAGAAAACAAAAATATGAATTAATAAATAAATGAATATTTTAGAAAGAACATAATTATACAAGGAAATTAATGCTTGACATTTATGTTATAATTGAAGTTTTATGGACCTATACAAGCTGACTTGCCCTTTTTCCATTGGTGTCCCCAGTAAGACCATAATGGGAATTGCAAGCTTCTTGGAGCACACAAATTTATTTGTCATTTAAATATGGAAGGCAAGTGCAGGCACACTTTCCACTTCATTAATATGTCATGAGTTATTCATCGGAGCAGTCAATCCTAATCACATCAGTCATCAGGAAATTGATCCCAGAGTTCTTCTCAGTTACCCACGCAGGTAGGGACCAGTTTGGTGTACTTTTAGAAAACGGATCTTGACGGAAAGCTTTTGACTAATTTAACATTGTTATATTTAGATCTAATTGCTCATTTTAAGGAACAGACATCACTGAGTTGTTCAGCATTTCACAAACTACGACCCATGTAAAATGTGGTGACACTGAATCAGGCAGCTAATACCTTCACATTGGGCAATCAAGGCACTAAAGTATCAAGTATTTGTTTTTTAGCCTCTGATAACCATCCATCCATGCCTGTTTGAAATGTAACTCTGGAAAATGTGAAGTATGATTGATAACATTTACAGTCGAGATGTCCATGAAGACAATGGATTGATACAGAACACTGACTCAACTAAAGGGTCCTGTGATCGATTTTAACACTGTTTACTTTGTTCATTAAAGCACCTGGATAGATTTGTTGTTACCTCAGTGAAAATTATAATAAACAAATGCTCTTGTGCTGTGATCTGTGACTAATTAATGCATTGTTGTTCCTATTATCCCAGAAAACTCAATCTTTGAGTGGATTGTATAAAATTTCAGTATATTTTCAACACTGAAGCTTAATTTCTTTTCCCTCCTGTGTAGTTATATTTTGTAGGAAAATCTGAAGTATTTCTGACAAGTTAGTAAAGCAACTTCAGAAGTGGAATTGATTCTCAAATAAACACATCAAATTTTGAGCCTATTGCTAATCTTGATCAATCATGCTTCCTAACAATATAGCCACTCACCAAGCTCTCTCTCTCTTTCACGCACACACACACACACACACAAACACACACACACAAACACATATTTTTCTCTATGTAATGATAATTTAGCTGTAATCCAGGAGTGAAACTCTTCCAGGTTTTCCATTGTTGATACTCATCATGACCTGTATCTTCCTTTAATACTTAGAGTCAAGGATCACTTCATAAAAACACCTTTTCTAAATTTTAAAAGTCTACTAAAATAAGTGACTGAAAATCAACAAATAGATCATTCCCCTCCTTTAGTTCCCGTGAAGCTGTTGCAAACTCTGCAAGAAAACAATTTGGAAACTAGCCTTGTATCAGCTTGGTTCAGCTGTCACTTCTGAGTTCAAGGCCAATTTCTGGGTAAATGCCCTTGGGCACTCCTGAAGGAATACTGTATTGCTAGAGGTGTGATGCCTTTGAGTTGAGGCATTAAGCATATATTTCCTCTGATGGCTCAGGTACTACTTAAGGAGGAGGCAAAACTTGTCACATTTCCTTAGGATATGTTCCTCAACCTACATTATTAAAAACAGATTAACAGGTCATTCATTTCATTTGCTATTTGTTCAGCCTTGTTGTATACACACTAGATTCTTCCTTTATTTAAATACAATGTCTACATTTCAAAAATAATTAATAGGTTGTGGGGTGCTTTGCAATGTTCTGGGGATATGATAAGGTATTATATAAATGCAAACCTTTTGCTCTGATTCAGTGCAGTGTTCTTCTGAATTTTAGGTGAGTGCTCAGTTGACGATAATGTGATTCAGATACAGTATGTCAGGTGCATACTTACCAGGCCTTAATGGAGTTCAGCAGACAGTATATCGGATGATTTTTACCATTAGTGCTGAACATAAACAGACAAACTATCTGTGTTTAAAAGCATCGTGTACAGTCATCAGGAATTACAAAGAAATCAATTAGATGATGTTTTGTTATTTTGTATTGGAAAGCTCCGAGCAGTGCAGAACGTTCACTGCACTAACTGGCTCCAGAAGGAACAGGGGCTTAGTGGTTTAACTCCCTGTCTCTGGAATAGGCTTGAAGACAGAGTCCAGATAAGAACAGCAGCAAAATTACACTGAGGTGTGGGGAATCACACATTTCTGTATTGCTAGGTTCTTCATATCATACTTGTATGGCATTTTTTTAAATAGGAAAAACATGTTAATCAAACAGTTTATTTGAGTTTATTCGTAGAGGGATAAATTTAACTTGGTTCAAGCCTTATTTTCAAAGTGGGTATGTTCATTAAAAAAATTGAAAAATTGAACAGTTTTGAACAAGTAAATAGGGGCACAATGCTCAACCCTAGATTCTGGAATAAGAAACAGTTTCAGTGAGAAACTGCTTTTTCAGTGAGTGATCATGGAGTCACAAGATTGTTACAACAAGCCATCTGGTTCCTTAATGTCCATCAGCAAGAAAATCTGCCATCCTTGTCCACTCTGGTCTATACGTAAGTACAGACCCACTCCTGGTGAAGTAGCTTAGCACACCCCTCTGTTGACAGGCAATTAGAGAAGGACAATAAATGCTGCCTCTCCAGCAATGTCCACGTCCCGTGAATTAATAAGAAAAAAATAGAGGAACAGAAGTTCCATAAGATAGGATAATTTAGGTTACAATTATATGAAGGAACAGTGTCATGAGGCAACAGAAAGGCCCACAGAATCAATGCAGGATTGGAATCAATGTTGTCAGGACCCAGAACAATTCACTTTATCTCCTCCCTCCCATCTAATTTATCAACATATGCCACAAGTTACCTCCAATGATATGCACTTTTGTTTTTGCTGATACATGTGAATTCTTCTCAGGTGCTCGAAGGAATGTGTCAACAACCTCCATCACCCTCTCCCATCCTCCATCAGAATGACCTTCTCAACTGGATAAGTCAAGCTTGGCCGACTCTTCACAAATCCATGCTGCATCTTTTATCGGTTTGCACTTGTCCAATTACTCAGACACTCTATTCTCGATGATAGATACCAGTAACCTCCCCACAATTGATATTAAACTCAGGTCTGCTGTTACCTGGTTTCTAATTCCCTTTATATAACTGACATTTGCAATCTTCTGATTCAAGGTCACAGTTACAGAATCTAAAGAGAATCTAAACACCTCAACATGGAAGTAGACAATCCACAATGGGTGGAGTGGCCATAAATGTGGGTAGGAGTATTTACTGAACAGCAAGGCTGTGAAATCAGAGGGAAAAAAATAAAGTGTTGATATGGAAATAGAAATCTCTAAAGGTGAGGAGACACACGGAGACCGAATAAGGAGGGTATCTTGGTGAGAGGGATCTGGGGTGGGGATGGGAGTGGGAGGGCACAGAAGAAAAATTTTAAAGCTGAGGCAAAAGAGTTGGAATAGAGCAAGGCGTCCGTCAGTAGGACAAGGTCATAGAGTCATAGAGTTATACAGCACCTTTGGCCCAACTCGTCCCTGCTGGCCAGTTGCACCCACCCTCCCCTTGTCCCATTAGCCTGCACTTGGCTCATATTCTCTTTAAACCTTTCCTATCCACGTACATGTCCAAATGTCTTTAAAATGTTGTAATTGTACCCGCCTCTATCACTTTCTCTGGCAACTCGTTCCACATACCCACCACCCTCTATGTGAAAAAGTTGCCCCTCAGGTCCCCTTTAAATTTTTCACCTTTCACCTTAAGTCTATGCCCTCTGCCCTACCCTGGGAAAAAGACTGTGACCATTCATCTTATCCATGTCCCTCATGATTTTATAAAACTCTGCAAAGTCACCCCTCAGCCTCCTTCGCTCCAGGGAAAACAATCCCAGTCTACCCAGTCTCTCCTTGTAAGTCAAGCCCTCCAATCCCGGTAACACCCTTTCCAGCTTACTGACATCCTTCCTAGAGCTGGGTGACCAGAACTGACACAATACTCCAAGTGTGGTCTCACCATGTCTTGTACAGTTGTAATATGATGTCCCAACTCTTATACTCAGTGCCTTGACCAATAAAGGCAAGTGTGTCAAACGCCTTCTTTATCACCCTCTCTACTTGTGTCATGACTTTCAGGGAACTGTGAACTTGTGCCCTTACGTCTCTCTGTTCTACAACATTTTCCAGGGCCCTGTCATTTACTGTGTAAGTCCTGCCCTGGTTTAACTTACTGAGTTAAATTCCATCTGCCATACCTTGGCCACTTTCCCAGTTGATCTGGGTCCTGTTGTAATCTTAGCTAACCTTCTTCACTGCCCTTTATACACCAAGTTTGGGGTCATTCGCAAACTTACTAACCATGTCAACTATGCTCTCATCAAAATTGTTAATATAGATGATGAACAATAGTGGACTCAGCACTGATCCATGTGGGACACCACTGGTCATAGGCCTTCAATCTGAAACACAACCCTGCACTATCACCCTCTGATCCCTTCCACCAAGCCAATTTTGTATCCAATTGGTTAGGTTACCCTGGATCCCGTGTGATCTAACCTTCCAGACCAGCCTACCATGCGGGACCTTGTCAAAAGCCTTGCTAAAGTCCAAGATGCCAGAAGTATAAGTACAGAAAGCAATGTGTGATTTGTTGATTAAAGTTACATAGTAATTAGGGTGGGAGAAGCAGTGGAAAGTACTACAGCTGCAGTGAAGCTTCCTTGTAAGGCCTATTATAACTGAGGATTGGGAGATGTTGTTCTATTGAGTTAACTTTGTTGGAAGAATGCTTTCATCTGTGTCCGTAGCTTACAAACAATGTATCATTTCTGAATCTTCAGATGAAAATAGCAGAGCAGTTCTCTAATCTGGTACAAAATGCCTCAGTCTCATTCCCAGTCCTCAGTGTAGCAATGTGACTTTATGGCCCTAACCATCACCGATTTCCACCGTAGAAGTCGGGATCAGTAATCAGTGCAATTCATCCCATGGTAGACCATTTATGTGAGTGCTCTCCATTATTTGCTAACATAACAACATGGGAATAGGAATAGATTATTTAGCACCACCCCCCCCCAAACCTATTCCTGTCATGTAGGGCCCTTTCCCTGGTTGCCGCTTAGGGGCTGGGGGCTGGTCATGTTAGAGAGTAGTTATGAGGGAATCACACTGGGGAAGGAAATGTGCATCTTTACCCTAAGTGCATTAGCATTCTAGGTGAGTTTTTATAACAATCCATATTTTCAAGCTTATCATTACCGAGGCTAGCTTTTAAAAAAAATCCAAATGTCAGGCCATCGCTGGGTTACAAACACCAAACTTATGGACACCCCTACATACAAACGAGCTCCCATAATATTATTAAATGCAAAAGTCTGACATTCATACATATCTTCATCCCTACATATAGCGGAACCAGTTTCCTCTCTCTATCCACTTTGAGAAATTGTTCTTTCTTATGGTCTTATGTGGTTTTGATGCCATTCATTACAATATTGCAGAAGTATGGTTACCATATCGAGCGATTTTTGTGTATTTTCCAATTTGTGGACAAAATCGACAAATGGACATCTGTAAAAACGGAACCCGCTTGTTATCTGGGGACAGCCCGTATTCAGTTAACCAAATCTATTTTCTACAGTTGCCTTTGTGGAATCTGAACTAGTGCCTCTGGATTGTTAGCATGTGCCTTCTAAATTATAGTGCAGTAACTTAACCACCATATCTGTCATTGTGGGATTTATACTTGGGGCTTCAGAGTTAACGTTTCAGGTGGATGGTAGGTCTGAAACACTAAATCTGTTTTAGTGTCCACAAACGCTGGCTGAATTTAAAAAAAGAGTAAACTGGAAATATTCCTTATTTCAAGATCCAGGAATCACAGGGAGGAGATAAAAGAATGTTTAATACTAGAATGGAAAGCAGAAAGGATTAAATGACAAAAAGGATGGTAGTTGAAGGCAAAAGGATAAGAAAATGAGACAAAGAAAGAAACAAAGAAATGGTCTGTTGGAAATGGGAGCAGCAGAATTATAATCTGAAATTAATGAATTCAATATTGACTCTGCAACCCCATAATATGCCAGAAAGGTGACATGCTGTACCTTAAAGATGACATGTTTACCTTGAACTTAAGTTGTTCTACATTGGAACGGTGTAAGAAGCTAAAAACACAAATCAGATTTGGAGTGGACCAAAGAATTAAAGCAACAGAGAGCAGAAGTTCAGGGTTATCCTTGTGGACTTAATAGAAGCTTCCAGTAAAGTAGTGAGCCAATCTGTGTTTAGTTTCCTAATGTAACAGAGACTGAATTATGAGCAACAACCACAGTACCATTAATATTATTTTACTTTTGGTTTCCAGCATGTGCAGGTATTTTTTGCTTTTTGACCACTAACATTTACCCAATTTGTAAATCTCTGAATCACTAGTCCTCAGTCTCAAAGCCGTTAACGTTCATATATATTGAATCAAGCACTGCGGACAACATCTCAGTTAACAATGAAATGAACATCAGGATTGGAAAAGCATCAAGAACTTCTGAGAAGTGAAACAAAGGAGTTTGGAGCAGCAAAGTGCTAACAATTAACAGAAAAACGTAAGCATATGCCTGTGTGCTTAGTACCCCACTCAATAGAAATGAATCATGGATAACTTACAAGAAAGAAGAAATAAATATCAACTGTTTCCATATTAATGGTATCTGTGATATACAGAATGCCAACTATATAACAAACACTGAAATCCTGGAATATGCCCAAGCAACTAGCATCCATGCTGTGTTGATCTAACATTGCCTGTGATAACTAAACCATGTTTGTAGAATGGGTAATGGCTGAATCCATAAATACATACTATGCACGGGGATGGCAAGAAACAATTTGGCAGACCACAGTCAAACTTCAAAGTTGTGAAACAGTCTGCGAAGAAATCCTCTGAGGCTCTCTCTCAGGATCGAGGATGACTTGCTTCCACTCAGGTTTAGTGCATTCCAGGGTAACCAATGAGGCTGGTGTGGGAAGTGCAGACTGTTGCACAGATAAGACAGCAGGTGACTGATGGGGTGGGTATTTTGTGAAGTGGTGTGCTCCCTTCACTACTTCTGTAGCACCTCTTGTATCTACTTCTGTAGTTTGCGGGCTGTCCCCAGCACATTCTTAGCAATGCAAAAAGACGTATTTCACTGTGTGTTTCGACGTACATGTGACTAATAAATAAATATCTTATCTTATCTGTTCACTTTCACCGCATGGCCTCAATACCATTTCAAATGATCATTCTCCAATTTGAATGATCATGGAATAGAGGTTCCCAAAAGTCAGTGGGGATGATATAAGCTTTGAGCACAGCTCTTGTATTTTTTCTCTGCCCACCTGGGAATCTGCAACCCACCCTTCTCTAAATAGCTGACAAAAGGCTGCAGCAGACAATTCACAAAGGAAATTTCCAACAAGCAGGACAAAACATTCCATGAAGATTCAATGCCTTAAGAAGTTGCATCAAATAATTTCATTGCAGTAACTGCATCAGACTTTGTCATAAATGACACTGTTTAGAGCCAATAATAGTGTCAATTCCGTTGTTTGTTTAGGCAGACAGAGGCCCATTTTGAATTTCACTAGGCCAGTTACATAGCCATTGTTCCTACTTAGTATAAAATTTGCAGGCCGCCACTATTGTTTCATACCCAGAAGAAATTACACTAAGACTCCATGTATATTTTCACTTGGGAAATTAGTAATTAGCAAGAGAGGCCACTTGCAACCCTCAAAGCAATTTAACCTGAGCATCAGGCTGCAGGGGTTTGTGTACCAACTCATTGAAGCATGGACTTTTCTGGAAAATAAGATTTTGGCAAAGAAATTTTACCTCTGAATCACTTAAGCATTTTTATTTGTAAATGTGTCAGACATACAGCAGTAGTTTGCATTCAGTGTTTGAAAGTCTTCTATTTAAAATACAGAATGGTTCTGTTTCATTATATTTCAATCTATCAGTGCCAAATTTACTATTAGAAGAGATTTTTGTGGTACACACAGGAAATCACTCATCCTTAGCAGAGTCCAGTTATTAATTTGAACAGAATGAAAATTTGGTGGGTTCTGGGATGGTCTTAATCAATGTCTCTTTCCAAACATATACATTTAAGACTTCTGGGAGGGAGCTGCATTATCTGGCCTTCCACCACTTGGAAGGTCTGTCCTGTTTTTGATATTTTGTGGAGAAATGATGATTTTTCTGTTGAGAACCAGGATCAGTTCTGTTTACTATTGGTATTGGTATTGGTTTATTATTGTCACTTGTACCGAGGTACAGTGAAAAACTTGTCTTGCATACCAATCGTACGTCAATTCATTACACAGTGCAGTTACATTGAGGTAGTACAGGTAAAAACACTAACAGCACAGAGTAAAGTGTCACAGCTACAGAGACCATGTCCATGTCCATGCGCTTACTGACGTACATTGACTCTTGGTTAAGCATTCACAAATATAAAATTCTCATCCTTATTTTCAAATTCCTCCATGACATCCCCTTCTCTAGCTCTTCCAGCCCTAGAAACCTCCAAGATTTCTGCACCCTCTCTTTCAGCCAGTACCACCACCACCTGTGTCATTCAAACTCTTCCGGTCTCCACCCCATCACAGGCCTCTGCCCCTCCTCACTTTCTCTGCAACTTAAAACTTCCTTTAACTCTAACTTTTCCTGGTACTAATAAAAGGTCATTGACTAATAACATTCAGTCCATTTCTGTCTCCAAAAATGCTGGCTGATTTGATGAATGTTTCTAGCATTTTCTGTTTTTATTTCGCATTTCCAGCTTTTTCTTTTTTTTAAACTTTTCTCAGGGTATGTGGCACTTTCAAAACCAGCCAGTTTCTGTAGATAACCGTGGAAATGCACCAGGTAACAACATCTGGTATGCGACAGACACCAAGCAAATATCAGATGTGCTAACGTGAATCATGCCTGGAAGTACCCGTGCCTATTTTCCATTGGTTGTTAATCATCCAAGCCACGATTGCTAGTGCAACCTGGCATTCCCAGGCACTGGTTTCTTCCAGAATGAAGGACTTAGCAGAATTGTTTTTTCATATGGCATCTACTTGATTGAATGACAAACTTAAAAAGGGAGTTCAAAGTGATTTAAAAATTAATGGAATAAAGATCAATATAGACTTTCTGTTTTTATTACAGAGTTCCAGGATCTGCAGATTTTGTCTTCTAAGTGGGTAATTTCCCTGCTAATCAAGCTTGTTGCTAGTAAATTGGTAAATTGGTTTATTGTCACATGTACCAAGGTACAGTGAAAAACTTCGTTTTGCATGTCATCCATTTGGATCATTTCATCACATCAGTGCATTGAGGTAGTACAAGGGAAAATAACAGAATGCAGACTAAAGTGTTACAGTTACAGAGGAAGTGCAGGGCAGTGCAGTGCAAGGTCATGACGAGGTAGATTGTGAGGTCAAGAGTTCATCTTATTGTACAAGTGGACTGTTCAATAATCTTATAACAGCGGAATAGAAGCTGTCCTTGAGCCTGGTCGCACGTGCTTTCAGGTTTGTGTATCTTTTGCACAATGGGGGGGGCGGTGGAGAGAATTCTGGGGTGGCTGGGGTCTTTGATTATGTTGCTGCTTTACTGAGGCAGTGAGAAGTGTAGACAGAGTCTATGGAGGGGAGGCTGGTATTTGAGATGTGCTGAGCTGTGTCCACCACTCTCTGCAGTTTCTTGCGGTCTTGGGCAGAGCAGTTGCTGTGCCAAGCCGTGATACATTGGCTGCTGCATTGCTGTGAGTGACTGAAGTTAATGTTTGCACACAATTTATATGTAACTGTCTTCTAGTGCAGTATTAAGAGTGTGCATCTTTTGGATGAGACATTAAACTCTCAGGTGAATATACTTGAACACATGGCATAAGTGAAGATTATCTGAATATTATCACACACTGCATGCAAATTGAACCTTAGAACCATAGAACCATAGAACAATACAGCACAATACAGGCCCTTCGTTGTGCTGACCTTCAAGCCACTCCTAAGACTATCTAACCCCTTCCTCCCACATATCCCTCTATCTTAAATTCCTCCATATGCTTATCTACTGCTGCATTTCCTTTGTTAAAAGAATGACAACACTTCAGAGGTATTTAATTGACTGCAAATCAATTTGGGACAACCTGAAGTCATAACTGATGTCATGTAAATGTAAATCTTTGATTTGGTTATAAGCAGTGTTCAGGGGAGACCATCACAGTCAAAAGCCAAACTTGGTATGCACACATGCATTCCTTCCAGTGGAGGCATTGGACTGGGATCAGGTACATAAACTTTAACTGATTTTCACCTCTCCAATCCAAACAAACAAGCATGAGTAATAAAACTAATCAAACACATTGCATGCAGTCTTTTTTTGAGGTTTTTAAAAGGATTTGAGTGTTTATTGACATCAACCAATTGGGTTGGTGGCTCAGAGCCAATAAATTGACTATACAGAGAATCTATTTAGGCAGACAATAAGTGTAAAGGAAACACACTACAATGATTGAAGACACAATAGACTGCAAATGCTGGAATCTGGAGCAAAAATCAAACTGTGGGTCAGGCATCACCTGCGGAGGCAGAGGGATAGTTGACATTTCGATCGACACCCTGAATCAGGACCAAGAGTGTAGAGGGGAGAGTGCCAGTATAAAGAGGAGAGAGGGAGGGATGAGGCAGGAGCTGGCAGGTATTAGGTGGAACCTGATGAGGAGGGGGATGATGTGCAGATGGAGCCAGGGGAGGGGAGAGGAGGGGAGGGTGAAGGTTGAGACAGAGGCTGGAAGGTGATTAATGGGGACAACAGAGGGCTGCAGATTTTGGAATCTGATAAGTAAGGAAGATGATAAGGTGATATGTAGAACTGGACAAGGGAGAGATGATGGGCAAATGGAGCCAGGTGGGGTAGGAGGAAAGAAACTGGGTGACAAGGGCAAGGATGGGGTTGGGTTGTGGAAAGAAGGGGGATGACAGAACCTGGGTGGATCAGAGGGAGAGAAAAAGGAACACAGGGAGTGCAGGTTACCTGAAATTGGAAAATTCAGTGCTCGTACCACTGCCTCGGTAAAGCAGCCAACATAATCAAGGGCCCCACCCACCCCAGACATTCTCTCTTCTCCCCCCTCCCATCGGGCAGAAGATACAAAAGGCTGAAATCACGTACCACCAGGCTCAAGGACAGCTTCTATCTCACTGTTATAAGACTATTGAATGGTTCCCTTGTACAATAAGATGGAGTCTTGACCTCACAATCTACCTCGTTATGACCTTGCACCTCATTGTCTACCTGCACTGCATTTTCTCTGTAACTGTAACACTTTCCCTTGTACTACCTCAATGCACTGTTGTAATGAAATGATCTGTATGGATGGCATGCAAAACAAAATTTTTCACTGTACCTCGGTCCATGTGACAATAATAAACCAATTCACAATTTACAATTTACACTGGATTGTAGACTACCCAGGCGGAATATGAGGTATTGTTCTTCTAGTTTGTGTTTGGCCTCACTGTGGAGAAGGACAGACCAGGGAATTCTCTGATAATGAGGATCCCCAAAACATGTTGAAATAATTAACTGGGCTATTTTATTCCAGGTTTGTTAAAAGGCTGCTGCTATTTAATCTGTGAAATTAAACTAACCATTCAATAACTCTAATCTCCAATAACTCTGATCTCCAAGCCACAAAATTTACCAGCAAAGGCCACATGATAACCATTAAATGCATCTCAACTCAACATCACTTACAGTGAATTAAAATCAATCCTCAACTGACTAGTTTGGGATTAATCACTGTAAATTAAAAGAAAGCATCAGTCAGTAGAAGTCCTTTATTGGTAGGCAAACCTCGCCAAGTCCATAGCAAAAAGCAAACTACTGGAGGAGTTCAGCAGGTCAGGCAGCATCTGTGGAGGCAAAGGGATGGTCGATGTTTCGGGTCAAGACCCTGCATCAGGAGTTCGTCCAGTAGTTTGTTTCTTACTCCAGATTACAGATCTACAGTCTCTTGTGCCTCGCCTAATCCATCTCCAGGACATTCGATTCATCAGAATAAATTACGATAATCCTGTACGACCGGCTTCCAAGGCCACCTTTAGAATAAAAACAGAAAACGCTGGAAATATTCAGCAGGTCAGGCTGCATGTGTGGGAAGAGAAGTAGAGCTCTTGTTTCAGGCCTGAGAAAGGGCCTTCAACCTGAAACTTTACCTCTGTTTCTCTTCCCACTGATACAGCCTGACCTGCTGAGCATTGCCAAAATTTTCTGTTTTTATTTCAGATTTCCAGTATCTGTAGTTTTTTTTGATTTGCATCTTTTTTTTGAATATTATCTGTAATTCTATTTATCATAGGGAAGAAATTGGAAAATGCAAGTAAGCAGACACAATCCAGGAGCAGAGGGTATTCTGAGTGTCAGGACACATAGGCCTGAGGTAAACGCTGGACTCTGGAATGAGGAGCCCAGAAGCCTGATTGATATGGGGCTTTCAGCCTCATTTTGCCAATATTTAAATATGATCACCCTTTCTTAAATAGCTCTGTTCACAAAAAAAAACAAAACGAGAGCTTACAAATAAAGTAATACGTGGTTTTTCCCAGGGTGACAGCGGCTAACGACAATGGCTAACACAAGGTGACATAATTTTAAGGTGATTGGAGGAAGATATAAGGGGGATGTCATGCGTAAGTTTTTTTACACAGAGTGTGGTGGGTGTGTGGAACGCACTGGCGCCAGAGGTTGTGGGGGCAGATACATTAGGGACATTTAAGAGACTCTTAGATAGACACATGAATGATTGAAAAATAGGGGGCTATGTGGGAAGGAAGGGTTAGATAGATCTTAGAGCAGGATAAAACGCCGGCACAACATTGTGGGCCGAAGGGCCTGTACTGTGCTGTAGTGCTCTATGTTTCAGGATCTAGGATACATGTCCATCGTGGAAGGCCCCACCAGCAGGCACTCCATGCTCCCTCTCCAGGGACACCAGTGGAACTTTGGTAGTGTGAAGTCTCACTGGCCCGCTGTCTGGTGTCTGAGGGCCAGGGTACATAGCTACTACAAGGCCTCTGGCAGCTGGCCACATAGTGGTTGAAGTGGTTGGGGGCATTGGGTCGGGACATTGGGGAGATGGGCTAATTGAGGCGGGGGAGGTGATCGGGAGAGGAGTAGGTTGGTGAAAGATCAGGTGGGGATCAGCATCGGGGCTGAAGATGGACTGTCAAGCAGCTGAAAGCGTCAGGCCGAGCTCCTGTCCCGCCGCACTTCCTCCAGCTCAAGTGGAACTTTCAGACATTTTCTTTTGAAAACAAAAATCAAAATACAGGATGTTAGTGTTAAGGAATGGAACAAATTACTATCTTAGGGACCCAGCGTCGGTATCCAGCAGAGCCTTGATAGATACAACACAGCCACAAACTGTGCAAGATCAGCCTACTAAACCGAATGTGATATTTCCATTTCCAACAGCTTTTCCGAGTGGAAACAAAATTATTTCTGGGGTATTTCTGACCCAGTGTTATGCTTTGGTTGCACGCTCACCATCAATGCTGTCTAAACTCACTTTACAAGGATTGATTACAGCCAAAAGTCTGAAGGAAAAAGTCATCCTGGCAGCTGAGGTGCAATTTAATCTCAGTTCCTTGAGGTGAAAGTTAGTGGCTAGAAATTCAAAAGGTGCACTAAAATGGCTGTGTGTGGAGAACCAAGTCCTGTGTTTGCCAGTTTGCATGTAACATTAAACCCTTTGGTATCCTTCCGGCACATCTTTGGGATTCCATTATTGCATTCGGATTTGAATACTGCCTATATCTGTTGCAATAGCCATGTCACCTTTATAGGGAGTAGCATCCTTTCCCCACCCAATTAACTACCGGCAAAGTGAGTCAGGAGAGCACACAGTAAGATCGACTGCTTCATATTAACTAATTAGAGATAAAGAACCTCTTAACAGTATTTCCAACAAAACTGTTCTCCCTCAGTAGTTCAGCACTGAAATATATGCCGATATACAGGCCACCCTCAAGTTGCGTCAGGGTTCTGTTCCTGAGAACTGTCCATAAGCTGATTTCTCCATAAGTCAGAAACATGTGGTTCCTATAGCTATCCATATCGTATTGCTCTACATTCAATAACATGAAACATTTTATTATTATTACTAACTTGAAAAATACTTTAAAAATGTGTGGGTGAACTTACGTAAAGTCGGATTTTCATACGTCAGGTCATTCGTATCCTGGGAGGCCCTGTATTGGGCAAAATCTGTAAACTTTTGTTTCAGAGGTAAGAGTCCTGCAACTAACATTTGAAACCTGATAAAACTTATACAGGGGTTGGGGGGGGTGGAAAATGGGCAAAGCTTTCTTTTATTGAGACCATAGAGAGAAAAATACAATGTAGCCCCCTAATATAGGTTGTTGATCTGCCACCTCATATCTTATGTCATCTACAGTTAACATTAGTCCTTTCAGTTTAGTTTAATTAAAGCAAATGAAGCAGCATATATTTCAGTTTCTTTCAAGTGATAAGGAATATAAACCTTTGCATGATTTAGTTAGATTTGAGAGGTTTTCTCCCCTGCTTAATATCAAAGTGTATTTCAACAAGACCAGCTTGTATTTCTACTGTGCCAAGATGCCTCAGGGAAGTTTTATCAAACAAAATTTACCATCAGACTACAGGAAATATAGGAGGACATCAACAATTTGGTAAATGGAGGTTTCAAGAAGGATCTTAAAATCTTAAAAGAGAGGGAGAATAGTTGAGGAAGCCTTTTTCAGTGTTTAGAGCCAAGATAGGTGAAAGTATGACTGCCAATGAAATTCTCTGATTTAGAGGAGCAGCGATATTTCTAGTGGTTTGTCAGACTGCAGGACATGACAGAGATTATGAGAATGTAATGACTTGAAAACAAGGACCCAAGTTTTAAAATTAAAGCATTGCTGAACAAGGGGCTAACATAGGTCAACAAACACAGGAGATGATGGGTGAGTGGTACTTGGTGGTCCTAGTGACAGCAGATGTGTCCAAAGCTCAGACCCACGGGGGACACCAGAGACGTGGTGCAAGAACAGGTAGAAAAGCCGTGGATGGAGTTTCTCTGGTCAGGAACTGAACCAGGTAACTGCAATCTCACCAGTTCCACAACAGCAAAGAGCAGACATCATTTGTGACACTGTTATGAGTTGTCTTAGTACTGTGGCAAGCTGAAAACCTGTTGGAGGCATAAACACAGATTCTTGGGCATATCTTGTTAGCTGTTGGCACAGAATAATACTGTCATAACTTCAGTTTCTGGTAAGTATGAAATTAAGATGCAATGAAACTTGATCTTTTAAAATGCACAGTGTTCAAGAAGGAAAGTTTCGAATTATGCATATACTATGCAGCACTATTGTTTCTTTTGTAAATAATCCCTGTATAGTGCTCCTAATATAAACCTTGCAAGAACCTTTGTATCAATTACTGCATTACCACTAAAAACGGGCTACAGAATTTTCTGGGTGTGTCAAATAATTTGCATTTGTGAATTGATACAATCCAAAATATATGACCTTGCCTGGTCAGTGATGTTAAGTCTACTCATAGTAGTTCATTTAGAAAAAAAACTATTTAATTTTTTTATTCAGAGTTTTGGGTTGCATTCTATGGACGTTGTATCCAGAGGTTGGTTATTTATGATTTTTTTGTAACATCTCTTAAAATGACTGCTGGACAATGCTGCTCCAATCAATCAGCAGCTCAGTGAGACATTTTGAATTATAGAGGGACAGAGCTTCTTGCACATTGCCAGCAACAAGCTGTTTTTACTTGTGATGGCACCTGGAAGTCATTTTGAGGGTGAGGTGTTTGTTTTGGCATTTTGGCATTTCTTTTTTTTTCCTGCAACACTGCTGATGGAAGCAAACAAGAGACATGAGTGACAAAATGGGGATCGTAGTGTACAGGGCCAGAGTGTGAAACAAGCCAGGACCTTCAGAGTAAACAGGATAACAAGGGTTAAGGCAGGGTCTGTCAAATAATACAAGGTCATATGGAACAAACTTAGTCAGGGAAAAGCAGAGTAAACAACAGACGTGGAATATCACACACAAAATGCTGAAGGAGCTCAGTAAGTCAGGCAGTATCTACGGAGAGAAGTAAACAGTCAATGTTCTGAGTCAAGACCCTTCATCAGGACAATCACAACAGGGCAGGATAATTCCAAACGCTCTGCTAATATTGGTTTTGGTTTATTGTTGTCACTTGTACCGAGGTACAGTGAAAAACTGGTCTTGCATACCGTTCATACAGATCAATTCATTGCACAGTGCATTGAGGTAGTACAGGGTAAAACAATAACAGAATACAGAGTAAAGTGTCACAGCTACAGGGAAGTGCATTGCAGGTAGGCAATAAGGTGCAAGGTCAAACAAGGTAGATTGTGAGGTCAAGAGTCCATTTCATCGTATAAGGGAACCATTCAATAGTCTTATTACCGTGGGATAGAAGCTGTGCTAGAACCTGGTGATATGTGCCCTCAGGCTCCTGTATCTTCTGCCTGATGGGAGAGGAAAGAAAAGAGAATGACCCGAGTGGGTGGGGTTTTTGATTATGACCACTGATAAAGTACATTAAGTATAAAGCTGAGGTATCACCCTCAAAGACTGCTGTTCTCATGATCACATTTGGGGCCACTTATCCCCTGATCCAGACAGAACAGGAAAAAGTGAACGAGATCTCTGGTTTCACGTCTGTGCCCCTTTTCACTGCTCATATTAACTTTTGATGCTTGAGTTCCACAGAACTTGCATCTCAGCCAGACGTGAGTATGGAATCTGGGCTATCACTTCTGTGGTTCACCCGGAGGTTGCTCCATTGATATTGTTGTCTTTTGCATATGATATCACATTGAAGCCTCACTGTTCAGATGGATGTTAGACAATACTTTGTTAGCTATTTGAAGAAAGCCACAGGTATCCTTGTTTCCTGGTCAAAATTCCTCCTCTAACAACATTACTAAAAAAACCTATTTAACTAGCATTTCAGTTCATTTGCTATTTGTCAGTTAACATTGTGTGCAATTATCAGTTGATTTTGACTGTGTTAGTCACAGAATTTAAAAAAAAATTCATATCTGGGGTTCCCAACCTTCTCTAGTACCTTTAAATCTTTCAAAGGTTTTGCACACCGCTGCATACTGCAATTTAATATTAAAATGCTGAATAAAGTACACATAAGGAAACAAATGCAGCAATCTAAAAGCAAAATACTGGATGTCTGAAATTAAAAGAACAGAGTACTTGAGCTCCTCAGGTCAGGACGTATCTGCGATGGAAATTAATGTTTTATGTCAGTGAGCTTAGACAAGATGAAGAGGCAGTGTGACTTAACTGGTAACTGGACAGGTACAGGAGAGTGCAACAATTGTGGCCATGACAGCCCCAACTCTTAACATTGACATTTTAGCAGAGGGATAAATAGGGCCAATTGAAACGGCAAATTATGATCTGTTCTTATTATAACTTTTGGTGGCTTGTCATTTTAGTTTAACAGTAATTACTTCAATAATAAAAACGGAAAATGTTGGAAATATTCAACAGATCATGCAGCATCTGCGGAGAGGAAAACAGAATTAGGACTTCAGGTTGATGACCATTCATTGGAACTGTTCTGATGAAGGGTCGCTGACTTGAAACATTAACTCTGTTTCTCTCTCCAGTTGCTGCCTGATCTGCTGAGTATTTCTAACATTTTCTGTTTTTATTTCAGATTTCCAGCATCTGTAGTTTTTTGCTTTTCAATTATAACTTCGATACATTTTTATCGTTCAGTAAGATCATGCGACAGGATGGATTCCTCTTCGGCAGAGATCCCAGTTGTAAGCTGGGTGAATGGTTTACTGGTCTCACACCAGGTTAAACTGCTGCAAATACAGTGGCTCATTGAAATCAATGGGAGAAATTGGCTGCTAGGACAAAGGTAAGTAAAGTTTTTGTTTGTTTTAATTGAATGAATTTAAATATTTAATTTTCAGCACTTAAAAAAAAATTTGGTGTTACTAAAATTACTTTGAGTTTTTGACAGGTCCTATTTCTAACCTACTCTTGCAGGTATTGTATTTATGTAGCTGATGGTACAGCTGAGTTTCTGGTCAATGTTGATCCTCAAGAGATTGATGGCAATGGATTCAGCAATGTTATTGTTAAAGGGATATTGGTTTTACTTTCTTTCTACGGAGATATTCATTGCCTGACACTTGTGTGGCAGAGTTGTTACTTGCCACTTCTCAGCCCCAGCCATAACTCTGTTGATGCTTGATGCACACGGGCATGGACTACTTCATTACCTGAGGATGGAAACAGAAAATGCTGGAAACATCCAGCAGGCCAGTGCTAGAAATACTCAGCAGGTCAGGCAGCAACTGGAGAGAGAAACAGAGTTTCAAGTGAGCAACCCTTCATCAGAACAGTTTCAATGAATGGTCATCAACCTGAAGTCCTAATTCTGTTTTGCTCTCCGCAAATGCTGCACGATCTGTTGAATATTTCCAACATTTTCTGTTTTTATTATTGAAGCAATTACTGTTAAACTAAAATGACAAGCCACCAGAAGTTATAATAAGAACAGATCATAATTTGCCGTTTCAACTGTGGAAAGAGAAACAATGTGAACACTTTAGGTCAAACATCCTTCTGACGATCTGAAATATTAACTCTATTTCTCTGCTGAGTGCAACATTTTCTGTTTTTATTTCAGATTTCCAACATCTGCAATTATTTTGACTTTCACGACCTGATGAATTGGGAATGGAAATGGACACTGAGCAAACGTAAGTGAACAGCCCCACTGTGGCGCAGCTGGAGATGTTTGGGCGTTGGACACAGCTCTAAGGAACTCCTGCGGCAATGTTCTGGATTGGAGATGCTTGACCTCAAATAACCTCATCAATCTTCCTTTGTGCTCAGTGTGAGTTCAACTTGTGAAGAGTTTTCCCCCTGATTCAAATTGATTTTAATTGTACTATGGTTTCTAACCTGCGTTTCACCTCTGAATTCAGCATTTTTTAAAAAATAGAGACACAAGAGACTGCAGATGCTGGAATCTGGAGCAACAAACAATGTGCTGGAGGAACTCAGTGGGTCAGGCAATATCTGTGGGCGGAAAGGTATTGTCGACATTTCGGGTCGAAACCCTGCATCAGGACCAAGAGTGGAGAGGCATAGAGAGGAGAAGGGGAGTGGCAAGAAAGGAGTCCGAGGCGATTGGTGGACTGAGGAGGGGCTTCATCCTGGCAGGAGCAACACCTTACATTCCACCTGGGTGGTCTATAACCCAATGGCATGAATATTGAGTTTTCCAATTTTAAGTAACCCTCCTGCCTTTTCTTTTTTTTCCCTCCCCCCCCCACCCCCCCCCCCCACCTCTCCTTCTGATCCTCCGGTCCTCCCATTTTTGTCCCCCTTCCCGCACACCTCCCAGCCCCCCTTCACTCATGTTGGTCCCCTTCCCCCTCCTGGTTCCACCCACCCACTTCACACACAGGTTTCCCCCCAACCCCCATCTGGTTCCAACTGTTGTTCACCTCTCTCCTAACAGTTCCCATTCTCACCTCCTTTACCTATCAGAGTCCAGCCTTTGTGTTCCTGCTTATCTCCCTCCAGCAGCTGTCTCCTGTCTTCACTCTCCTCTCCCCCCACCTTGCTCCATCTGTTTTTTTCTCTTTTTCCTCTCTCTGTCTGCCTCCACCTATCATTCACCCTCCACTGTCTCCCAACTCCACCCCCGCTCACCTCCCCTACCTGGCACTTACACCCCTCCTTAGTCCACCAATTGCCTCAGACTCCTTTCCTGCCACCCCATCCCACCCCCATACTAGTGGGATGCCTCTCCAAACTCAGTCCTGACACAGGGTTTTGACCCGAAACATCGACAATTCCTTCTCCCCCCCCACCACCCCCCCCCCCAGATGCTGCCTGACCTGCTGAGTTCCTCCAGCACATTGTTTGTTGCTCTGTTTTTAAAAGTATATTTAATTGACTGAATTTAAATTCTTCATCTGCATGTCCAGGCTTCTGGGTAAGCAATCATTATTCCACCATTATCATTACTTGACTGCTGCTCTGGTAAATTAACTGTACCCTGAAGTCTAGGCAGCAGTTGGAAAGTTTATGTTGGGCTGGTTATTGGCTGCACCACCCAAAAATGAAGGGGAAATTAACTAAAGGGAATGAAGTTGTGGGAACATTCAGGAAGAGTGGCAGTGAGACTGGGGAAATGGCAAGTAAAATTCACTCCACACAATCACTAGGTAATGACCATCTCCAACAAAAGAGTGCACCTGATCTTGGTGTTCAATGACACTGCCATCACTGAGCCTCCCACCATCAACATTGTGGGGTCAGAGGCTTCTTATCCTGTGTTCAGGGAAGAGATTACCAGGCAGACAGAGAAGATCCAAGGATATTTTCAAAGCTTTCAGAAGAAATGCAATGTCCCCTTTGACTGGGAATCTCTGGCCCATGACCCCGCAAAGTGGTATTGAGAACCTCAAGTACATCCACTGGGAAAACACAATAGCCCTCACCTAGTGGCAGAAGGAAAGCACCACCACTACCTACCCAAACACCCTGCCCCATCAGGCACTTCCTGCCCCAGCTATGGAAGAGGCTGCAGTCTGCAGACTTGCCTCATTAGTCACCTCAGTACCCACAGAACCAAGGGACTGCCTAACAAAAGGAGATCCTGTGATGACTTATTCACCTTATGATTCCCCAAAGACTGTCCACCATCTATAAGGCATATCAGGAGCATAATGAAATGCCCTCTGCTGACTCAATGAGTCCATCTTCAACAAGACTCAAAAGATCCCAGACAATGCACTCCTATGAATTGACCTCTGCTCTAAATATTCATTCCCTCCTCCAGTGACACATCACGCCTACTCTGTGTGTCATCTACAAAATACACTGCACTTGCTCAGTCTGGGTTCTCTGTCAGCTGACTTTCCCAAGAAGGACAAGTGTAACTGCACATAATGGGACCAGAACCACAAGTTCCCCTCCAATTTTGCTTACCATCCTAACTTGGAGAAATATTGCCATTTCTTCATCACTGGATCTAACTTCTTACCAACCAGAATTGTGGGAGTGCAATCATTTCACACATAGTGGCAGTTCAAGAAGTCACTCAACACCATCTTCTGAAGGGGAATGAGGGATGGGTGATCAACACTGGCCTTGCCAGAAACGCCCACGTACCACAAAATTAATTTTAAAAGGGTCAGGAACATGCAAGATGAGTTTCACAAAATAAACAGTGAAAACACAATGGATGAAAGCATGTATATAGGTAAAAGGTCCCAGAGAGTTTTGAACCATGTACTGTTGGTCTAGGGAGAGGTGAAAACCGGATAATTTTCTTGATGCTAGTCACCACTAACCGCACATGTGTCATAGCTGGGTGAGATCCACATTGGACTGAGCTTGAAGCACCTTACCTAGTGGATTAGGTTGCAACAGTCAGGGCCTTGCATCATCCAACAGGCCGCATTGCTGTTTCTAAAAAAAATTACTGTTAAACTTTTGTTTCTCAAGACAGTATATTGCCTTTTCAATATATGATCAATTCCCTGGAATATGATGGCCTATTAAAAAAAATCAGTCGCATCTTATGTTTCTAATGCTTTTAGCACATACAGTGAACACAATTTTTAAATACTATTCATTAATGCTGTGGATCTGGAAATCCAGTTCCAGGTCACTGTTTTGAGTAACTCTGACTTCACAGGGCTTGATGATGCACGAGGAAGTTCACACATTTGTCTTGCAATATCAGGTGTCCCCTGGAGAGGGCATAAGGAGTGGCTGCAGATTGGCTTGCCAGGGGTATGCCACGCTTTGATCCAAAATGGATTAGAGAAGTGCTCTGATGCCTTTGCAAAGGGCCGTTATAACAATAATTCAGAAAATTCTGGCCTGATATCTTTGAGAGTCATTGCCCTTGATGTGTTAGTAGGTCCTGTTTCTGCCCCTGGGGTAACCACTAAGGAATTATTGGATTTCTGGTCACGAGCTGATTACCAGGAACATATATTGCATAACAGCAGTCAGAGTACATATTAGGCACTATGGATATCCTTTATGTTGCAAACAGAACAATTGGTTGCCAGGGGCTGTTGTCTAAACAAAGCTTTGAGTTGGTGTGTATCAAAATGACTAAGCAACAAGAATTGACTGGAAAGAAACTAATAAATGTTTCCTATTACCACATTTTAAAGGCCCTGCCTGCTGCTGCGCAGTTCTGAGTACTGCCCTGCCCCAAATCTATAAGTAAACAGATTCTTCTACATATAGAAATAGACTCTTGATTATCATCTTTCTTCTCTTTCTATGGAAAACACTGAGGCTGATTTTAGTGTCCATTCTACCCCACCTGCTGCTGTTTCAGGGAGACAAGTGTGACGTATAAAAGCAGTAACAGTTAGTCCCATCTATTCTCAGTCCAAAACCATATCCAGTTGGGTCAAGTGTTGGAAATCCCCAGCTGCAGCAAGTGGCAGTTTTAATTGCTAAATCCTAAGGGTGGTGGGGAAGAACCGAATCTCATTAATGACATGCAGAGTGACGATTGACCCCAATGCCCAGAAATGCTGGAAATTGGTCCTTATTTTAACCACAGAGCTGGGATAGGTAGGGAGTTGTGGCCTCAGTCATTTTAATACATAGGCTTCATTACACCTAGATGGTCTGTCTCCCGAGAGGAGAACGAGAGCCCAGTGACAGTTGTGATCGGTAATGGGGTAGTAAAGATTCAGGGTTTCCCTGAGCAGCCAGAAAGATATTCTTGTCCCTCCCGGCTCACAAGGAAACACCAGTCTGCCAGTGAAACATGGCGTCCATGGCCATGCATCATTGGCAGGCCCAGCGATAAGCATTACACACAAAATGCTGGAGGAACCCAGCAGGTCAGGCTGCATCCATGGAGGGAAATAAACAGTCGATGCTTCGGGTCTAGACCCTTCATCAGGACTGGAAAGGAAGAGGGCAGAAGCCAAAATAAGAAGTTCAGGGGAGGGGGAGGAGCTCAAGCTGGCAGGTGATAGGTGAGGGGGGAAGCTAGGTGGGTGGGGGAGGGGAGATGAAAGGGAGTGATGTGAGAAGCTGAGAGGTGATAGGTGAAAGAGGCAAAGGGCTGAAGAAGAAGGAATCCGGTAGGAGAGGACAGTAGACCATGGAATAGAGAGGAGGTGGGGAATAGATGGGCAGGTCATGAGGGTGGGGGAGGGGAAAGAGAAGAAGTGAGGGGGCCCACAGGAATGAAGGCAAACAAAGGGGGGTGGGGAAAAGAAAAAAAAAGGGGGAAGGAGAAGGGTGACCGGAAATTAGAGAAACCGACATTGAGGCTGTCAGGTTGGAGACTACCAAGGCGGAATATAAGGTGTTGTTGACTTGGACTTCCATGACCAGTTGAGTGAAATGGGTGCTAATTCCCCACTCACTGTAGCCTCTGAATTCTCCAGTCAATGTATATGTTGCTGCTGTGTGGCAGGAATGGGGCATGTGAAGGCCTGATGCCCTTCTCAGAATCCTGCATGTGAATTTGGGTGACTTCTATTAGGAATCATATAGATCCCATTTTAGAAATTGTTTCTGAGTATAAACCACCTAAAGGCATTTAAAACTGGGTTTCGACCTGAAAATTCGACAATTCCTTTCCTCCCACAGATACTGCTTGGCGCATTGAGTTCCTGCAGCAGATTCTTTGTTGCTCCACATTCCAGCATCTGCAGTCCCTTGTGTCTCCCTAAAACTGGATTTTATCTGATTTCACAACTTTTTGTGGCAGTGGGGGGGGGGGGGGGGGGGGGGGGGTGGGGGGATGGGGGATGTTGGGGGGTCAGATGGGCCGATGCCAAATGCAGCCATGTTTTAGCACATCAGAAATGGGTGAAATCCTATTTCTAACCAGAGCGATGATCCAAATGGCTTTCTATGTCCTCTGCTGCTAAAACTCTTCACTGAGGTTTCTGAGTGAATATTAAGAATTGGTAGTCATGGTGTAATCTAATTTGTGTTCATGTCATCACTCTGTAACTTGAGAATGATGAGGGGTGTGAGTGGAGGATTCTGATATCACAGTCTTACCTCTTTTACTACTTTGCTGTTTTCATAGATAATTCTGACCTTGTTGCTATTAAGTGCTTTTGTCAGCGGGAAGAAGAATTCTACAAGCAGTTGGAACTGCTGAGCACATAAGGGCATGAGTCCTTCCTTACTGAAAATGAAACGAGCTCCTTACTTTAGTATTTATCAACCAGCCAGGACAAGGCTTGTAGCATTGTGGCCATGGATGAGCCAATCTCATAGACACTCGCAAATCGGATTCTTCATTGCTGTCGCTACATATCACATTAATAGCAGCGGATAACTGAGAGCTTTGTAGAACGTAGAGTTTGGGAACCATAGGTCTAGTCATCAAGGTTGAGAGAGGCAGAATGATCTTCTCCTGTCTGGTTCACTGAGTGCACATCAATTCTTCATGGTTTAATAAAAGGAGTGAACATATTTTCTTAATGAAGAAATTTTATTTAAACCATGTTGATGCTCTACAGGCAGTAACCCCACTGTGCAACATTAACATTTTGTTTTAAATTTTATTCCTACACTCTCATTTCCTATTTTTTTCATTCTTATCTTGATTTATGTTTTTCATTAAAGTCCAAGTCATTGTTTCATATTTAGTTACAAGAATATGTATGGTTATGGGATGTTAGCTTTCATAAGTCGTGGGATCGAGTTTAAGAGCTGTGAAGTAATGATGCAGCTTTACAAAACTCTGGTTAGGCCACACTTGGAGTACTGTGTCCAGTTCTGGTCACCTCATTATAGGAAGGATGTGGAGGCATTGGAAAGGGTGCAGAGGAGATTTACCAGGATGCTGCCTGGATTAGAGAGTATGGATTATGAGGAGAGACTTAAGGAGCTAGGGCTTTACTCATTGGAGAGAAGGAGGATTAGGGGAGACATGATAGAGGTATACAAGATATTAAGAGGAATAGATAGAGTGGACAGCCAGCGCCTCTTTCCCAGGGCACCAATGCTCAATACAAGAGGGCATGGCTTTAAGGTAATGTGTGGGAAGTTCAAGGGAGATGTCAGAGGGAGGTTTTTCACCCAGAGAGTGGCTGGTGCATGGAATGCGCTGCCTGGGGTGGTGGTGGAGGCTGATACGTTGGTCAAGTTCAAGAGATTGTTAGATAAGCATATGGAGGAATTTAAAATAGAGGGATATGTGGGAGGAAGGGGTTAGATAGACTTAGGTGTGGTTTGAAGGTCGGCACAACATGGTGGGCCGAAGGGTCTGTATTGTGCTGTATTGTTCTATGGTTCTCTCCAAAACAGAGATGCTCCATACAACCAAGCAATATTTCTACCAGCTGTGAAAATCAGAACAACTGCAGGTACTGTAAATCTAAAATAAAAACAGAAAATGCTGGAAGCACTCAGCCGGTCTGGCCGCATCTGTGGGAAGAGAAACAGAGTTAAAGTTTCAGGTCCCCTGCACCAACACACTCAGCCTGGCTGAACCTGTTCTCACGTTGAACAACCCTCTCCTCTGCACCCTCCTTCATCTACACTCACCTTCTCCGAATCAAAGATTGTAGCTACAGTCACTCACATGGGCCTGTCTTTTTATGGGCTGTGTAGCAGAGGCTTTGTTTCAGCCCTACCTGGAACAACCCACCCCCTTAACTCCTTATCCAGCACTCAGGAGATAAGCTAGCCACTAACATCCATTATAAGCCTACTGATTCCCAAAGCTATCTCATTACTATACATCCCACTCTGCCTCCTGTAAGGACTTTATTCAATTCTCCCAGTTTCTCCGTCTCCATCACCTTTGTTCCGAGGATGACTATCTGTACGGGTACCTTTGAAATGTCTTCCTTCTTCCTGAACTGTGACTTCCCCGCTACAAAGTCCTTAACCACATCTCATCCCTTTCCCACACCTCTGATCTCACTCCCACTCCTCCAGGATGGAACAAGTGGAAAGTTCCCCTGGTCTCCACATTAATTATTCATTAATTTACCTCTTACCACCCTATATTCAATATTAATTTGTTGGGGCTTCTTGGCCCCTCAAATTCTCGACCACAAGCAAACCACCACAACCTTTCAGAACTTCCCAATCACACTGCTGAAAAGGGAGAAAATGTCTGTTACATGATACACAATCTGCATCATCACTCCACCCTCAGTCTACCGCTCAAGCCCTGATTAACTTACAGCCCAGGACTAGCTCCGATAGACTTCTGGATCAGTATGGATGAGTTGGGCTGAGGGCCTGTTTCTGTACTGTATGACTCTACAACTCTACAGGTTTTGTGCAGCTAGTCCAGTAAGTTTACAATGTGTTCACAGAAAAGTGAGGGAACCCTAAACATGCACATGGCATTTATAGAATCATGGAATTAGAGAATTGTTATGGTGCAGAGGAGGCAATTCAGTCCATTCAGGCCTGTGTTGGTTCCCAGTAGAACAATTGACTCCATCCTAACCTTTCCCCACAGATAATTGTAGAGGTAGTGCTCCTGGTGGAAAGCTCCTGCTGAAGGTAAATATGCTCTTGCCTCACTGTTGCAAGCTCAGTGGCACCACATTACAAACTCAAACTAATCTGGAACTTCTCTGTCCACAGTCCATCCCATTATAGATACCCCATTAATGGCCACCTCCTGGTCCAGCTCCAAAGCTCCCTATTCCTGAATCGGCTCTACCCAACATTTCTATTTATATATCCTTGCATGCCAAACCCAATGATCCTTTTGCAAAGTATTTCAGTTTTATGTCACAGAACACATCTCAGGATCTGTCCTGGTGTATCCTGAGGTCTCTTCACTCCCTCGTTCATTGGCAAGGCATCCTGACATTTTGGTCATACTTTAGAATGAATTCTTTCCTACTTCTCCAATTGCCTTTGATAAATCAGCTGAAACCTGGTTTTTAGACTAGGTTCTTGATAACTTTGGGTAATTCTCTCACCTCTGCTTGATGTCCTTCCTCTTTTTTATTTCATGTTTTGGCATCTGCAGTTTTTTAAATTTTTTATATAAATTTGAGTGTTTTCTTTGGTCCTATTTATTCTTTAGTCACAGCCTTCTCCTATACAGCGCCTGTTCCTGTAACAACCATAGCTCCTGAAACAGGAACTTTGGGTTTATAAAGAACTAATGTCAATTATTCAAAGGATATTTTATTTAAATGGATTATTTTTAAATTGCCTGACATTTGACTCTATAGCATAAGGTGTGGCACTGTAAAACTCCCTGTTCTGCAGCCACCCTCCAATTCAATTCTTCCTTTTCTTGCTGATACAAACCTTCTCCTGTCCAAATCTTTACTTCTCTAGTGACCTCCCTCCTGAAATAATTTTTCTGTGAAACCCATTTTCTAGTCACAAGAATAAGCAGATAAAACAAGGGTTCCAAGTTATCCTTAAATATAAATTGGGTGAGAAATTATAGAAGTGGTTTGAAAAAAAAATGAAATTTAGGTTTAACAGAATCAGAACAGGAAAGTAGTAGTAGAAGAGAAAGAAAGAAAAGGGGAAATGTTTATTTATTTATTTTTTTAAATTTCATTTGACAGTTTTGTATCTTTAATTTTTGCTACTGATACTGTAATACAGCTGAGAAGTTTTATTCCCATAATTCTGATGTTTGCTTCAGCATCATCTGATATGAACTAAAAATGCATTAAGTTATCCAGAAAAACAAATATTTGCCTGGGTTAGATGGTAGTCAAAGGGCTAGTACCTGTGTTCCTACAATAGGACACACACACACGATGGAGCAAGAATATATGGACGTGTATAATGGAGCAAGAATAATGCCATGGAAGCAAATTTGAAGTTCAGACTGATTATAGCCAGTTGTTCTTTCTGTTCTGTTCTGTAGGGTTTATTTCCTTTGATTGGAGTTCAGTGAGGGATTCCAGTATGGTTCCATGAGAGCTCCAGACAGTAGAATTGAAATCTGTGACAATCAGTGTATGACTAGAGCAGTGGTGCTGCCATAGTTGGAAGTTTTCAGGCTACATAAGTTCCAGAAACATTCAGGAACAGCCCAACATTCCCAAAACCCCATTCAGACATCATGTCATCCACCACAGTAAGTTCTTATAACTTCATACGCTTGTTTGGAATACAGACTTTTCCTATGCATTCTTATTCCATGTACTAACTCTTAAAATCTGATTTTCTTGAACTACAAGAAAACTACAGAATGCGGAAGAGAGCATTTCTGTCCATCGCACCTGGAGGTTTCCTTCACCCTGTCAGAATGATTGGGATCAACAAATTTAAATATAGTGGTTAGAGTCAGAATTGTAGAGACATGCAGCACAGAAATGGGACCTTTGGCCCACTGAGCCTGTACTGACCATCAACCAACCAGTTACACCAATCCTATATTAATCCCATTTTCTATTCTTCTTATATTGTTATCAACTCTCCCCTCCCACCTGCCACCCAGATTTATCACTCACCTATGCAGTAGGGGGAACTTAGTGGCTAATTAACCTACTAATCCACATATCTCTGGGCTCTGGGAGGAAACTGGAGCACCTGGAGGAACAAGGAGAACTTGCAAACTCCACACAGACAGCACCTGAGGTCAGGATTGAACCCAAGTCTCTGGCTCTGTGAGGTAGCACTGTGCTGCTCTGAAGTTGCCACACATCAGCCGGGTTCTACTGGGCAATGGAATTGGTGGTGGGAAACACATAAAACCGCAGATGCTGGAATCCGAGACATGAACAGAAATGGAAGTACTCAGCCAATCAAGTAGCATCTGTGGTAAGAGAAACCAGTCAATCTTTCAGGTTGAAGACCCTTCACCAGAACTGAGAAAGTGGGAAAGCAAGTAACTGAGAAGGCAGAGGAAAGCAATTGGTAAAATAAAGGCAATGTCAGTAATTGGGTGAAGACAGCCTTGAATGGACAGTTAAGCTTCCTTGTCTGTATGATGTGTTGCTAATGTTCTGAAGTCTGGGTGATATTCATAGAGTTATACAGCATGGAAAATAGGCCCTTTGGCCCAACACATCCATACAAACCAAGATAAGATAAGAGAAGTTATCTTTATTAGTCACGTGTACATCGAAACACACAATGAAATGCATCTTTTGCGTCGAGTGTTCTGGGGGCAGCCCACAAGTGTTGCCGTGCTTCTGGCGCCAACATAGCATGCCCGCAACTTCCTAGGATATCCCTCTAAACCTTTCCTATATTGTATAGTGTGGTCTGCTGGGCTGTGCCGAGCAGCACAGGATATACAAATGAATCAAAAGGGTAGAGGAACGGTGGCAAGCACAAATGCGCAGTCCTGATACAAACAGAAAGAAAGAGCAAATTATTTGAAGGATTGGTAGTGGCTGGGAGCTGGATAGGGATTTCCAGATTAGGCAGATACAGCATATTTCCCAGGCATATCCTTATCAGCAAAATAAGGGCAAATCCATCATCTCTCACCACCCACTACCAATCTCAATTATTGCCAAAGTGATCAAAGGTGACGTGAACAGGCCTAAAGAGTGGTATGCACTTGGTAACTGATGTTCACCAAAGCTTAGTTTGAGTTTAGGTTTCATTAGGATTTCCATTTAAACATGGATGCAAGAGCTAAATGAGCTGAGAGTAACTGTCTTGACATCAGGGTAGGTCTTGATCAAATGAAACCATGGACTCCGAGAGAAACTGAAGGCAATGGGAATCAGGAGGAAAGCTTTCCAGTGGTGGAAACCATATATGGCCAAAGGATTACGCTGGTCATTGTTGGAGTCAATAATTTCTGCCGGGGTTCCTTAGGCAGAGTCCAGGCCCAGCTACCTTAATTTACTTCATCAATGACTTCTTCCTTCATACTGGTCAGATATGGGGCTCTTTATGATGTTTGTGCTGTTCTACTTCATCAGTGTGAATACGTTTGGCATATCAGTCCTTGTGTGGTTTCTGTGAATAAGATTGTCAAGCTAATGGAAATTACTGCAGAAGTTGGGAGAGTTCTTTGCTGTGCTTTGCTTCAATAGGAATTGGCTCAAAGCTCCCAAACCAATTTCTGTGTCAGCCATGGACTGACAAAGATATTTTCCTTCTCTCTAGGATTCCAGTTCCAATCCACAGCTTCATCCCTGTGCACTGCAGTAGCAGTCCTGCTATTTCACCCCCAGATTTTCCCAAGGTCATTGAAAGCTGGCTCCCATTTGCAGGCAGGATCCCCTTGACCCCAACTCATGACAATGGATGAACAAACATAAAACTGATGGGTAGGAGATGACCTGTTCACCAATCAAACCCATAGAATACAATGATGGCCAGAGCACTATAACAAACACTCTTCCCACCTCCACCTCCCATCCACACCCATATAACCTCCTGGGAAAAGTGAGAAAGCTGTAGGAGATCCTACTGGAGTTACAGTGGAGTTGGGACAGTGAGTGGAGTCTGTTCTGCCACAATGCTGCATAGAAGACAGAAATTCAATCTTGAGAATGACATCAAAATCTCCTAATGGCACATATTAACTTACTTGTTAAAAACAAATTAAGATTAACTATTATATTAAAAAGAAAACATGTGTCACTTATTTTTAGAAGTCCTGCTTCTACTGATGTTTAACAGATGTTGCTGAAAACAACTGCAGTCAGAGAAGTGCCACCTTACCATGAAAGGCCCTAATTAAATGTTTTAGGAGCCAGTGAAAATTGCAATGCAAGCCTAAAAATATCAGAAGGTTGTGAAAATGTTTTCAATTTGAGGAGACAAGCTTTGCGAGTGGCTCTTCTGATGTGATGAGGGAGATACTTAGAGCTTGCTTCCCCTTCAACTCTGGGCCTTAGGCAGTGCTTTATGTTATCAGCAGTCATGATCTGCCTGTCTGTGTGAGAGCTTAGTTGTATTCCCATTTCAATTCCCTTAATTGATATCTGGCAGGAGCTTCCAACTCTGACACAGCAAGCAGATTGGCCTGTATAAAACAAAGCTGTGGCCCTGTTTCTTGGAGACCAGTACACCCCTGCAGAATATTAGGGCAAATTGTTTTACTTTATCATTATCTGACAATGTTTCTATTGATATCTGCTGCCCTCCGTTTATTGTGACTTTTACCTTTGCTAGGCCAGGAGAGCAGAAGCTAATTTTGGTATTTCCACTAATGAGGAATTAAGTACCTCAACTTTTGCTGTGCAGGATGATCCACAAGCCACATTATCTTTAGGCAAAACCTAAAAACAGGACATCAGACCTGCATTTTATTTCCACATTGGATGATGAGAGCTTTAGGCACGCAAACTTCCTTTATGTATTGACAGTCCTATAGTTAAATGGGATGTTTCCAGTAGTGGGAGAGTCTAGGACCAGAGGGCACAGCCTCAGAATAGAAGGACATCCCTTTAGAACAGAGGTGAGGAGAAGTTTCTTTAGCCAGAGGGTGGTGAATCTGTGGAATTCATTGCCACAGCCTCCTGTGGAGACCAAGTCATT
Source organism: Pristis pectinata (assembly GCF_009764475.1). Lineage (NCBI taxonomy): Eukaryota > Metazoa > Chordata > Chondrichthyes > Rhinopristiformes > Pristidae > Pristis > Pristis pectinata. The sequence continues at coordinate 120,189,662 of NC_067407.1, forward strand.
GGGTATATTTAAAGTAGAGGTTAATAGGTTCTTGATTAGTAAGGGCGTCAAAGGTTACAAGAAGGCAGGAGAACAGGGTTGAGAGGGAGAAAAATAAATCAGCCCTGATTGAATGATGGAGCAGACTCAATGGGCCAAATGGCCTAATGCTGCTCCTATGTTTCATGGTCTTATCTTCCTAAATGTAGTGTCTAACTTCTATTTCATACCAATGGTCTAAACTGTGGGAAACCTGAGACACAGACATAGGTCTCATTGTTCACAGTCTGACCAGTTGCTAGGTGCTCCAGAAGAATCAAGTACAAGAGGGAGTAATCAAGTGTAATAGAGAAGACAGAGTAAAAGAATGTGTTTTGCTGATTTACCTTCTCCCTGTGTGTGAGCTCTGCTAGGTGCTGCTTATAGGAAGACAGCTGAAAATGGAATCTCTTGGGGGAAGATGGAAAGAGGTGGATATGGAGGTACAAACCAAGATCCTACTTCACATATATAGAAGGATTATCCAATTTCCTGGGGTGTGTAAATTTCTTGAGGCACTGTGGGAAGTGAACTTTTCATTTGAAGTTCTCCTGCTGACTCCAACGCTGAACATCAACATTTTAAACAGAACAGAAACAGCATCTGGAGGATAATTCATTAGTCCCATGGCAGTTGCCATAGTATTGCCAAGAGGCATATTAAAATCACATCCACTCTTTACATTCTTTGGCAGTGTTTGTGCAGAGTGTCACTGGAGCTAATCATCTAAAGCAAGGACCTGGTACTTTAAAGGATAATTTTAGTTTAAAAAACAGAAAATGTGAAGACCAGTCAACCATGGTTATACATGCAAAGACTGCCAGTCATATTGTGGTCAACCATCTGCAATGAAACAATACAGATTTATGAAAACAATTATAGGGTGTTGCTAAAGAAAAGCCGTAGCCATGGTATGCCTTCGGCTCTTCGATGATTGATATCTTTAACCCACTGGGAAACTTGTCAATCAATCCAGCAACTCATGACAACACAGAATGAATACAGCAACTTTGGTCAATTTGTTCCATGTTACTACGTTCAAATTACTGTTGAAGGCCTATCCCACTGATCCAACCCCAAAAAGCACTGGTTTAATATGTTTATTACAATAGAAACAAGTTGGGCAGGGGATTCACTTGGTAGTGTACAGCTGAGGCAAGGAAGATGAAAATTACCCCAACATGTGGTATTCTCTCCTTAACCATAGCATGTGGAACTTGACCAATGAGATTTGAGTAATTGCCAATTCAACATTAGTACTCAGCCATTACTACTGGGAGCACATCCAGGTTATCTTGATCAGCTGTAGACTGCCTGATACACCATGGTATATCTGATCATCTCTGCCTCTGCTTACCCAAAAGTAATGTTCCTAATGAGCTACCAGAGAGTCATCCAGTTAGGTTTGTCTCATCTCACCTCTTGCTGTGTTTCACAGCCAATACCCACAACCTGTGTAGCAGAGACTCACGCTTCAGAGGAATTCCTATCTGAGACAGTGTCCCTCCAAATACTTACTCTTCACATACGAGTCTACAGTATTGGTTCTGGCTGATGTTGGTCCTATCCACTCATCATACCAAAGTGCCATCACTAATAAAAGAGTCTAACCAACTGCTCTTGGCATTACAGTTGCTGAATTCCCATCAACATCCCAGTCATCACCATTGACCAGAAACTCAGCTGGATAGGCCACGTGTATTGTGGCTACAAGAGCAGGTCAGAGGCTGGATATCCTGCAGTAAGTGACTCACCACCTGACACCTTTCCACATCCACACTGCACAAATCAGAGTAGGCTAGAATACTCTCCACTTGCTTGGATGAGTGCAGCTTCAACAACTCTCAAGAAGCTTGATACCATACAGTCAAAGCAGTTTGCTTATTTAGGATCACATCCACTATCCTCAACTTTAATTCCTTCCACCTCAAAGCAGTTGTAGTATGTACCATCTACAAAATGCACTGCAGTTAGTTGCCCAGGCTACTCTGATAGCATCTCCTAAACATGTGACCTCTACCACTGGAGAGGACAAGGGCAGCAGGTGCATGGGAACACCACCACCTTTGGTTCCCCACCAAGTCACACATCATCCTGACTTAGAAATGTATTGCCAGTCTCCCAATGTGTTGAAACCCTGGAACTCCCTACTCAGTGGTGTGAGTAACTTCACCTGAAGGATTGCAGCAGTTTGAGAAGGTGGCTCTTCACCAACTTCTCAACAGCAATAAATGCTGGCCTTGCCAGTGAGGCCCAGATCCCAAAAGTGAAAACATTTTCATTTCGTACCCAGATAATTTGCAACAGATCTAACAATCAGCCATAGTGAAGTGTACAGTTTATGTTAGATTTTCTATTGTCACTTCATTATGATAATTATGTACAACTTTAGGTGCCGATCGAGGGGTTCTTGGGAGGAGCGAAGGAGTGTTACAAAATCAGTGAAATTTAAAGCAAAGCTAAAAATTATTGAAAAGCATGAAAAAGAGAACCCCTTCTTGGAAACCTTGTCTGAAGTGAGAGAATAAAAAAACATGCTCAAAAAAAGTGAAAGAAAACGCGGTGAGTTGACATGTCCCAGCCAGATCTTCACTGAACTGAAGGTGTAATGCACTCAATGAGTATGTTTCTCATCCTCTTGTTGCTGCATATTAGCATCTTTTTGTTGGCATTGGAAGGAAACCTACTGGATGATGTAGGCCACAGTTGATGGGCCCTCTCAGTGCCTATTTTAAGTCAATTGCTCATTCCAATATCCTATCAGCAGCTGGCTCTGTTTTTGGCTGTACTCTACATTGCTTGACTGATGATCCAGACTCTGGGGAAACAGTCAATGCCTCATCAGGACAATATTGACTATTCATAACTTTAAACCACTGACAAAGTCAAGTCTTTCCTGGGCTACCACAGAAAACTTTCTACTTCTCAATTCACTAAGCATTAGAAGCACACAGGATCCCAGTGTAAACAGTGGAAGGAGCACATCACCTCACTAACTACCCACCTGCCTGTCCGATCAGCCACCTCCTGCCCCATCTGTGGAGGTCTTCGAGCCCCACATTGGCTTCAATCATCTCAGAACCCATAGAACTGGAGGGAAAACCAGTCATCCGCAATCCCAACGGACTGCCTAAGAAGATCCAGAACAGCATCTGCTCTGCTGCATAACCCAGCTGATGAAAGCATCCTATCCAGATGCATTACAGCGTGATATGGCAACTGTTTTGCCCGTGACTGAGAAACTGCAGGGAGTTGTGGACACAGCTTAGCACATCACGGAAACCAGCCTCCCCTCCATGGACTTTGTCTATACCTCACTACCTCAGTAAAGCAACCAGCATAATCAAAGACTCCACCCATCCCAGACTTTCTTCTTTCCCATCGGGCAGAACATACAAAAGTTTGAAAGCACATACCACCAGGCTCAAGGACAGCTTCTATCCCACTGTTATAAGACTATTGAACAGTTCGCTAAGATACTTGTGTATCTTAGTACATAAAGATGGACTCTTGACCTCAATCTATCTCATCATGACCTTGCACCTTATTGTCTCTGTACTGCACTCTGTAACTCTAACATTTTATTCTGCATTCTGTTATTGTTTTACCTTGCACTGCCTCAATGCACTGTGTAATGTATTGACCTGTATGAACAGTATGCAAGACAAGTTTTTCGCTGTACCTCAGTACGTGATAATAATAAACCAATTCCAATGCCCAAATCCCACCTCACGAAATTCCTGTACTTCCTCCTCCCTACTGACTGAACTAATTTTAAAACCTACTCAGCATCATTCAACACATTTGTTTTCTGAAAATGCAAACCAGAGAATTCATTCCATTCGAATAAAACTATTACATCCAGCATTTGTTATAAAAATTGTCAAATGCTGATTGGCTTTTATTTTAATCCATCACAATCACTCGATATCTCCCAGCTGAGCTTCAAATTTCATGCATTTCTGTGTGGTAATAATACTTGAGTATGCTTCATGGGGATTTTTCTGGCTGGCTGGAATATTCTTTGAGCAAATAGAGAGGTATGTGTTTACACGTGCCCAGCCAATGGAATTAGTCCATCCCTCTTGTTCTATCCCCACTCTACCTCAGTCACATGTACCAATCAGTTGATTCTAGAATGTAAAGATTCTCAGTTGCCACATTGAATTAGTCACATACTGAATGAAAAATACCTCACTGCATTTAAATGCTGCTGTAGGCTATTAAACGTATTGTTAACAAAGCCAGCCATCCCTTCATCAAAGCAGTTCTTTTAAACACTACCATTGACTAGAATTAAAAGGCCTGGTAAAATAGAAAAACAAGACTACTCCAAATACTATTCAGACTGCCCAAAACAAAGTCCCTGCTCAAGATGCAAGTGAGCCAGAACCGAACAGAAAGAGGGCAATACATCTGTTCATCATTTTATTTTTCCAATTATACACAAGTCTTTGTTTAACAGTGCAGAGTGGGTTAAAGTCCCACTCAAGTTTAACTGTGTTTTTCTTTATAATTAATACTCATCTTAATCGTTGGTCTCATGGATCCTCTCTACTTTGCTTCAGCATTTATCTGCAGAACATCAAATGGGGTGGCCTCTGCAGTAGTGGCTTTTTCTGAGAAGGTTTTGGTTTTACAAACATTAGATGCAGCAAGACATTTAATTATACCTCCCACCCCTTCTTGGCTCACTTTGCTTTTTTAAAAGATAGTTTCTATTTTCATATAAACATGTTACTAAACCCAGTGATGGGAATGGATGAAAAGAACAAACAGATGTAAATGTTCAGAAGAAAGAACAGAAGGTGTGCGTCTAATGCTCTATAAAAAGATAAACAGCCTAATTGTAGGATACGTGTTCTCTGTGGATTCCCAACATCTAAAGTTCATTTGCAGAGAGTGTTCAGACAAATACACGTGGCACAAAGAGCTCAAAACAAGGTGTGTTCCTCTTTATTCAATGACTCCCCCTAGACTGTTCCTCTGGAATTTACCATAAATTGTTGCAGCCCAGAGAACAGTTAGTCACATGACACATCTTTAAAGCAGTAATAGCATTAAAAGACCAATTATTGTTGACAATCAATATTACATATGCTGCACTGTTATTACAAGAAGATTCGTTTTCAGAACTAAACACCTTGATAGAATCAGAATAAAAGCAAGTGGGGAAGAAAAGAAAATAACAGCATAAAGAGAAACTAAATTGAGGCCATGGATTTATGTAGAAGATTTAGACAGGATCTCAGGAAGGATATTTTCACCCAGAGGATGGTTGGAATCTGGAACACACTGCCTGATTGGGTGGTGGAGACAGGTACTCTCACAATGTTTATCTAGATGAGCACCCGAGTGCCATGGTATGGAAGGCTATACTCCAAGTGCAGGTAGCTGGGATTAGAATGGATGAATACTTTACGGTTGGCATGGACATGGTAGAACCAGAGGCCTGTTTCTGTGCTGTATAACTCCATGACTCTAAATGGTTAAATTGTTAGAATGTGCAAGTTATGTTACTGATAAAGGAATATTAGTTACAATGACGTGCAAGTCCACAAATCACTGAACGTAACAGGACAGGTAGATAAGGTGATTAAAAAAGCATTTGGAATACTTTGGGATGCAAGAGCAGAGAGATCATGAAAGAATAGTAGACACTAAATAAATAATAGTAGTAGTAGCAGACACTGCAGTAGATGATAGTAAATACAGACATGTGAAGCTTCAGGATTAAAGCTATTAAATAAATAAGTTATTTTTACGCATCACCTTAGCCTTGAGAAAGTAGTTATGTTAGCTCACAAGAGATAATAGGTCCTAAATTTCCGTCCTTGCCATAAAGTAATTAAAATGCATGGCAGAGAGAAACCATTGCAAGTCTGTGAATAACCAATTGGAAGGACTGATAACAGGTAGAGTTAAGGAAGGCACATGAAAAGCAATAGTATGAAAACAAAATGAGCCATACAGTTAAGGGATCATAAATTGCTGGCAATGAGAGACTTAAGGGTTTTGCAGATCCTTCAAGGAAATTGTTTTGAGCATAGTTTTGTAAATGTGTTTGAAGGAATTGAAAAATGAGGTCAAAGGGTGCTGAAGGGGTTCAGTAAACAATGAAGTCATTTAGAACACCCTTTGATTTATGATACATTAGCCACACTGAACTACAAAGCAAATAAAAGATTAGAGATAAGCTTAAAATATAAACAATTTGGGACTCAGAGGGATAATGGCCCAAAATTCTTAGAGGAGCCTGATCAGATCAGTTATTTGCTAATGGTTGAAGACCATCAATGAGCCAGCAAGTTGTCTGGGTAAATGTATCCTTATTTTGGTTATGCTATCATATTACAGTCAGTAGCTTGTTTAACAGTTATGTTTGTTGTTGAATCCGTAAAAAGTCCCAATAACTAACAAAGTGGCCTCTAACCTTTTGAAAGGATATGCATGAATATGCTAGGTGATATAAAACATAATCTAAGTGAGGCATTTGAAAAAGGGTCACCCAAGGAACATGTGAAAATGTGTGAAATTGTAAAGAAGAGAGGGCCTTTAGATGCAGATTTATATTGAAACACAAGTGCTGGAAAAGTACAGCAGACAATGGACATTCCTATGACTACCCTACTGCCCCTGTAGTGTGCTTACCTGGTGGCTACAGCTTGCTCAGGAAGGGGAAAGCTGCTGAGATTTTACAGAGGATACTTAGATGGCATGGTGTATAGCCTCAAATAGTTGTGGTTCTTGAATGCTGGCAATGTCCTGGCAAGTGCAGGAGCAGTCTATCCCACTGGCTTCGATAGTCTGAATGGCAGAGAGCAGGCATGACGTCATCCTGAGATAGGACTACTGCTGGTGCTTCTAGCAAAGTAAAGCAGCTCCCCACACACCTCTGGTACTGTGGGAGCAGGAGTGCATGTGTAGTGTTATGTCCTGGCAACCTGTGTCAACACAAGTTCTCAGATGCAAGATAGTGTAGGATGAGGTGTCTTGAAAGTGATCAGCAGAGGTTCCAATATGGTGGGCAGCAATGTGGAGCTTAGAGCTAATCACTCATTTTATATGGGACAGAATAGTTTCCATGCTCTGCAAATGCCACAAATTGGATTTTTCCATGCTCTGAGTTGTTAAATGCAATTGTAGCCACTGTTCCTGTCTGCCAATCATCCTTCCCTGGTAACCTGGCCTTTATCCGAGTCCTTTACAGCAGAGAAAGTGCATTACCTTGTGCTTTGATGAGCAGGCACCTATGGTGTCCAAGTCTTGTGTCCTGCATATCACATTGATCCATCATGAGAAGCCCTGTCTTGCTTCTGAACTGCATGTGCTGTCAATCCCTGGTGGCTGCAAGTTTTAATTTGTATTTCAGGATATTGGCTTCTGTGATTGAAGTCCAACATTCATACTTTTCAGTTCAATTTCCATAGACTGGAATTAACTTCATTAATCCAGGTTCTTTCTCAAAAGCCCAACAACCAAATTATATGAAAGTTAATCTTAAAATTGGCTTATAGGTTTGCAACATATTAATTTGCCATTTATCTTATTATTGTTTGTGAAATCCTATCAATTTACAATTGGTTGTGAACTGGTTTAGGATTCATTATTGTGAAAAATGCGAGGTAAGAACTCTTGATAACACAGACTCCAGTGGCTATGAAGGTCAAAACAAATTATTGCAGGGAATTGTTACCAATCAGTTTGCATTTATTGGTCTGGATTCTATTTCAAATGGGAATAAGAATAAGACCTCTGGGGGATATTTAATTTTTGTTTCTGGAAGCAAAACACCAGTGGGAGAATAATTGAAATCAGTACTGCCACAAGCACCAAAACAAACAGGGAACAGTTTTGCTTCTACAACTGACAGAAAATAATTTAATTTGTATTTCATGGCTCAACCAGGGCAGAAACTAGTGAGAAAGAAAGAACAAACACGAATTGGCAAATGCAAACATTACAACAATAACAACTTGTATTTATATAGCCTCCTGGCAAAACATCCCAGAGCACCTCAGAGGAGTGTTACCAAACAAAATCTGGCACTGAACAGATAAAAGAAGGTTTTAAGGAGGAACTGAAAGGAGGACTAAGAGGCAGAGGGACTTGGAGAGAATTCTGAGCTTAGGGCCTCAGCAGCTGATGCAGCTTCCAATGGAGAAGCACTTAAAGACAGATGAACAAGGCTCCAGAATTCAAGAAATGCAGACATCCTGGAGAGCTATATGGCTGGAAGATGTTACAGGGATGTGGGTGATGAGTGAATATGAGATGGGTTTGAGTTAGGATGAGGAGCAGAGATAGGGTACAGATTAGACAGATTGAGAGATACATATACAGGATAATTAAATGAAAGTACAGATACAAAGAGGTTTCATGTACAAGTACGCACACACGCACAGACAGACAAGTAGATTGGATCCATGTGCTTACACAAGTATAGACAAATGGTTTCAGATATAGTTACTGAGAAAAGAAATGGAAACAATGAAGTGACAGATAAACAAGATGCAATGACTATTTGTACGCATGCACACAAAGAAATATTTAAGTATTCATATGTGGGTGAGTCAAAGGGCCCATTTCTATGTTATATCAAGAGAGAAAGGATGCATAAAGAAAGCAAAAACATAAAAACAGATATAGATTTAATCTGACAAATTATATTTCTCTAAAATTCATCAGTATCTCTAGTATTTTACATCAACAAAGACTGGCATATTTGACACATTTCCAATTTCTTATTGAATAAAAAGTCCTGCATTCAAGAAAGAAAAAAATAACATAGGTCGAAAAGAATGGTGAGCGGAAATATCTTTCTACACTTAGTCTGAAACTCCAAATGGCAATAAGAAAGGAAGTCACAACCCAGGCAGAATGCCTCCCTCCTTGTGAAGAGACTACTACCTGAACTCACATGTTAACAATGTGCCTCCAGCTAAATGTGAAGAGCATAATAGTGTCAACTGTATGCATTTTTTTTTGAGGCACTTTCCAGCTTCTTCTCTGGTAAATAAGCACCAAAGGCTGATGCCAGACAAACATGGAAAATGTAACCGTGATGTCACCACTGGCTCAGGAGACCAATTACCCAGCTGGCAACACAGGAGAAATGTAACCCTTTCAGAACTTATTTGACTGACAGAGGTAACAAACAAAGTTGATTCAAATAATAGATGGCTGAAATTTGACAAATGTTTTGATAGGCTTGGGCTCTGCAGCTACCAAAGGGATATCTCAGAGATACCTCAGTAAAGGCCTTACATAATATACAACAGCGTGAGAAAATAACTCCAAAGCAACACTTTTGGATACACTAAATCAGCTGAAGTCAAAAGCCAGAAATTGTCCCAAGTGGGTAGCTAGGGAGAGGGTAGGACCACACAAGGAGGGAATTTATGCCTGAAGTCAGAGGAAGTGATTGAGATTAACATTCACCAAGGAGAAGGACATTTGGGATAGTGAGATCAGGGAAGGACATGCTGATATTCTAGGGCATGTTGATCGAGAAGGAGGCAGCATTGGGTCTTTTGAAGAACATTAAGATGGATATGTCTTGAGAACCTGATGGGATCTATCCCAGATTATTAAGAGAGGCAAGAGAGGAGAATGCTGGGGCCTTGACAGAGACCTTTGTATCTTCATTAGCCACAGGCAAAGAGGTGTCAGAAGACTGGAGAATAGCCAATGTTGTTCCTGTGTTTTAGCAGGGCAATAAGTACAAACCAGCAAATTATATGCTGGTAAGGCTTACATGAGTGGGAGGGAAATTCTTAGGGCTAGGATTTACACACCTGGATCAGGGATATTCAGCATGGCTTTGTGTGGGGGAGTTCATATCTTATAAACTTGACTTTTTATTTTGAGGAGGTGCCAAAGACGATTGATGAGGGTAGGGCAGTGGGGCTGGTCTATGTGGTATTCTGTAAAGCTTTTGACAAGGTCCCTTATGGTAAGCTGATCCAGAAGATAAAGGCACAAAGGATCCATGGAGACTTGGATTCAAAATTGGCTTAGCCATAAAATACACAGCATAGTGGTAAAGGGATGTTATTCTGACTGGAGGTCTGTGACCAGTGGTGTTCTGCAAGGATCAGTGCTGGGACCTCTTGTTTGTGATGTATGTAAATGACTTGGATGAAAATGTAGGTGGGCTGACTAGTAAATTTGCAGATGACACAGAAATTGGCAGAGTTGTGGATAGTGAGGAAGGTTGTCAAAGGATACAACAGCATATATACAGTTGGAAATATGACCAGGGAAATGGCAATGGAGATCAATCCAGACAAGTGTGAGCTGTTGCACTTTGGGAGGTCAAATGTAAGAGGAAAGTATACGGTAAGTGGCAGGACCCTTAGGAGCATTGATGTACAGAGGGATCTTGGGGTGAAGGTCCACAGCTTCCTGAAAGTGGCAACACAGGTAGATAGCTGGTAAAGAAAGTGTATGGCATACTTGCCTTCATCGGTCTGGGTTTTGAGCATAAGAGTTGGGAAGTCACGTTGCAGCTGTATAAGACTTTGGTTAAGCCACATTTGGCATATTGTGTGCAGTTCTGGTTGCCATGTTACAGGAAGGATGTGGAGGCTTTGGAGAGGGTGCAAAAGAAATTCACCAGGATGTTGTCTGGATTAGAGAGTATTAGCTATAAAGTGAGATTGGACAGATTTGGACTGTGTTCTCTGGAGTGTCGAAGGCTGAGGGGTGACTCTATAGAAGTATATAAGTTTATGAGAGGCATAGATAGGGCAGATAGTTAGAGTCTATTTCCCAGGGTGGAAATGTCAAATACTAGAGGGCATCAATTTAAGATGAGAGGAGGAAAGTTTAAAGATCAATGAGGCAAGTTTTTTTTTTAAGTATAACCACAGAGACTGGTAGGTGTCTGGAGCACACTTGCCAGGGTAGGTGGTGGAAGCAGATACAATAACAACATTCTAGAGACATCTAGACAGGCCCATGAACAGGCTGGGGATGGAGGGACATAGACTATGTGCAGGCAGATGGGATTAGTTTAAACTGATGTCATGGTTGGCATAGATTTTGTGAACCAAAAGGCCTGTTCCTGTGTTGAAGTTGTTCTATGTTCATGTTCTATTTCATTACTCAAAGTGTGATAATGAGCTGGAACAGGTTGACAGGAAAGATGGCTGAGGCTTAAACCAAATGCTGTAAAGGAAGAAAGGTTAGATAATTTGGTGGATGTAATCAAAAGGATCCAGGTCCTTCCTCATCTGATTTGGTCCTGTCAAGAATGATTAAATACTAACTCAGATGGAGACAAATTAGAAATACACATGAAATCCCAGATTAAAGGTTTCATATGCAGAATATTAAAAATTCCTATTTAATTGTTCTGGAAGAGCAGCAACAGACTTGGACACTGAACACAATGCCCCATGTAGAAAAACATGCAGAGGAGAAGACTATTTGGCCCCTTGAAGATGTTCTGCTATCTCATGTCCTCACGTTTGTCTGCATTGAAATCCATTTGTCCCAATGTTGCTGGTTTGCTCAGTCTATCCATGCTTCCATGTATGCCCATCTTTGTGTCACCATCCAAACCCAGTTTTCTGTTCATTGTTTAATATTTATAAATACAGGGAATATTTGAGCCCTAACACGGACCCCTGCAGAATCACACTAGTTATACTCTGCCAATTTGAGGAGCTGTTCTTTACTCAATTTTATGTATCCTGCGGCTCTGACAATTTCCCAGCCGTCCATTAATTGTCTTCTGGTACGCTGGCCAATAGTTGTCACACAATTAATGCCACAGAAAGGCCTGGAGTGACCTAGAAATTGCACATCCAAATGATGCTCCAGATTCAGCAGTTGTGGAGCCACCACTCCAGCTGCCATTTGAAAATGAAGCAGATTCCAGAGAGCCAGATGAAGGAGGACTAGCAGCTGGATGACAAGACTGAGCAAAAAAAACAAACTTCTGAAGGAACTCAGGGGGTCAGGCACCGTCGTGGAGGCAGAGGGACATTCGGCATTTTGGGTTGAAACCCTTCATCAGGACTTGAACTGTCGACCACCCTACTGCCTCAACAGATGCTGCCTGACCTACCAAGTTCCTCCAACAGATTGTTTTTTTTTTAACTGCAGGTTCCAGAATCTGCAGTCTCTTGCATCTCCAGATGAAAAGATTGGGCTGCCAAGTGGGATGTATTTGGGGAGAGGCCAATAATGAGGGGCTGAGGATTAGTGGGGAAGGGGCTGAAAGCCAGGCAAGGACATGGGGGAATGATCAGGTAATTGCTGAGGAGGGAGAGCCTTTGGGCAATCACTAGGTTTGGCACTGAGCCACAGAAGCGTGGAACAATGCAGGGACTCATTGAGGGTTGGGAGAATTGGGTGGAATCAGAGGGTGGGGGTTTGGGGTAATTGGAGGGGAACAGGACTTGGGACTTTAATGGCATTCGAGGGTCAGGGTCAGGTCCTGGTTCCTGAAGGACCAGGAATGAGATCACTAGATCAGGCATGGGTGGCCAAAGGATGAAAGGCAGTTAAGGGACATGTCTTACAATGGTGGTCACTTGCAGGACAGCTTAGAACATAGAACAGTACAGCACTGGGCAGGCTATTTGGCACATGATGTTGTGCCAATCTTGATGCCAATTTATACTAAATGTCCTCTTCCTGTGTATCATCCATATCCCTCCATTCCCTTCACATTCATGTGTCTATCTAAAAGCCTCTTAAACTCTACCAAACTGTCTTGGTAACCCATTCCAGATACCTACCTCCGTGTAGAAAACTTTCCTCCCTCTAACCTCAAAAGCACGTCCTCTGGTGTTTGACATTTCTACCCTCAGGAACAGATTCTGACTGTCTACCCTATCTATGCCTCTCAATTTTAAAGACCTCTGTCAGGTCTCCCCTCAGCTTCAGACACTCCAGGGAGAACAACCCAAGTTTGTCCAACCTTTCCTTATAGCTCATACCCTCTAATCCAGGCAGTATCCTAGTAAACCTTTTCTGCACCCTTTCCACAGTCTCTACATCCTTCCTATAACGGGGCGACCAGAACTGCACACAATACTCCAAGTACAGTCTGACTGAAGTTTTATACAGCTGCAGCATGACTTCCTCACTCTTATACTCAACACCTCTGCCAATGAAGGCAAGCGTTCCACATGTCTTCTTTAACACTTTATCTACTTGCATAGCCACTTAGTGAACTATGGACCTGGACCCCAAGATCCCTCTGTACCTCAATGCCATTAAGGGGCCTACTATTAACTGTGTACTTTTTCCTTTCATTTGACCTCCCAAAGTGCAATACCTCACATTTGCCCAGATTAAACTCCATCTGCCTCTTCTCTGCCCATATCTGTAACTGATCTTATAACCCACTGTATTGTTTGGTCCTTTACACTGTCCACAACTCCACCAATCTTGGTGTCATCTGCAAACTTGCTAATCTACTCATCTACATCTTCATCCAAATCATTGATATGTATCACAACACACATCCCAGGAGTCTGAGGACACAGGACCCTGAGGGCACATGCCACTAGGCTCAAGGGCAGCTTCTATCCCACTGTGATAAGATATTGAATGGTTCCCTTATACAAATGAGTTGGGCACTTGACCTCAATCTACCTTGTTATGACCTTGCACCTTATTGTCTACCTGCACAGAACTTCCTCTGTAGCTGTGACACTTTGTATTCTGTTATTGTTTTACCCTGTACTACCTCAGTGCACTGTGTGATGAATTGATCTGTACGAATGGTATGCAAGACAAGTTTTTCACTGTACCTCAGTACATGTGACAACAATAAACCAATACCAATACCCAGCACTGATCCTTGTGGAACACCACTGGTCATGGACCTCCAGCCAGAATAACAACTTTCCACCCCTACTGTCTTCTATGGGCAAGCCAGTTCTGAATCCAAACCCTGAATCCCATGCATCTTTATCTTCTGAATCAATCTACCTTGAGGGACCTTATCAAATGCCTTGAAATCCATGTAGAAAATGTCCACTGCCTCATCAAGCACCTTTGTCACCTCCTCAGAAAACAAGTTTGTAAGGCATGACCTGCCCCACACAAAGCTATGCTGACTGTCCCTAAGCAGTTTATGCCTTTCCAAATGTGCATAAGTCCTATCTCCATACCCTCTCCAATAGCTTCCCTACCTCTGACACGAGGCTCACTGGCCTATAATTACCTGGATTATCCCTCCTTGAACAAAGGTACTACAATTGCTACTCTCCAGTCCTCCAGGACCTCACCTGTTGCTATTGAGGATACAAAGATCCTTGACAAAGCCCCAGAAATCTCCTCTTGCTTCTTTCAATATTCTGCAATATATGCCATCAGGCCCTGGGGAGTTATCCACCTTAATGCTTTTCAAAAGACCCAGCACTACCTCCTTAATTTCAATATGTCCCAGCACATTAACATGCCCCACTCTGTTTTCACTGTCCTCCAAATCCTTCTCCTTGGTAAATACTGACAAAGTATTCATTTAGACCATAAGACCACAAGATCATTTAGGACCTCAGCCACTTGCCCTGATTCCAAGCACAAATTCTCTCCTTTATCCTTGAGTGGTCCTACTTTCTCCTTAGTTATCCTTTTTCACTTAATACAAGTATAAAATGTCTTGGGATTTTCCTTGACCCTGCTCATCAAGGACATTTCATGGCCCCTTTTGGCCTTCCTAATCATCTGCTTGAGCACTTTCCTGCTACCTTTATATTCCTCAAAGGCCCAGTCTGACTTCAGCTTCCTAAACCTAAATATGCTTCCTTTTCCTACCTGAATAAATTTGGAACCTCGAGTCATCCAAGGTTCCCTTACCTTACCATCTTTGTCCTTACTCCTTACTGGAACATGCTGATCCCGAATTCTGGTCAGTTGGTCTTTAAACAACTTCCACACGTCAGACGCGGACTTGTCCGACAGCATCCAAGATTCTTGTATCAAGGAAGTTCCAATCAATACTGGGGAAGTTAAAGTCCCCCGCTATGACAACCCTGTTGTTTCTGCACCTTTCCATAATCTGTCTACATATCTGTTCCTCCACCTCTCAGTGGCTATCGGGAGGCCTATGGTACAATCTCATCAGCATAATTGCACCTATCCTATCTCTGAGCATGCAAAATACCTCTGTGGATGAGCCCTCCAGTATGTCCTCTCTGACTACTGCTGTGACATTCTCCCTTATTAGTAGTGCAATCCCACCACCTCTTTTACACCCCCCCCACCCCCCAATCACATCTAAAACAACAAAACCCAGGAACATTGAGCTGCCAGTCCTGTCCGTCCCACAACCAGGTCTCTGTAATGGCAACAACATTGTAAGTCCATGTACTGATCCACGATCTAAATTCATCCCCCTTACCTATAATACTCCTAGCATTGAAGTAAACACATTTCAGCCCAATCAGACCCCCCGTGTTTATTAGTCAGTCTCTTGCTGTCCTTCCTTTCAGTCTTACTTGTCATACCATCTTTCTTGCCCTCAACCCTACCACCTATTGCTCTGTTGCTACCACCATCTCCCTGCCACTCTAGTTTAAACCCTCCCGAGTAGCACTAGCAAACCTCCCTGCGAGGATATTGGTTCCCCTACAGTTCCCTGTAAACTGTCTTGTTTGTACAGGTCCCGTCTGCCCTGGAAGAGAGCCCAATGACTATGAATCTGAAGCCCTCCTTCCTGCACCAGCTCCTTTGCCACATACTGATCTGCACTATGCATCTATTTCTCACCTCATTAGCACATGGCACAGGCAGTAATCCTGAGATTACAACCCTGGAATTCCAGTTTTTTAACTTTCTACCTAGCTCCCTAAAGTCACTTTGCAGGACCTCATCCCTGCTCCTGCCTATGTCATTGGTACCCATATGGACCAGGACCTCTGGCTGCTCACCCTCCCCTCTCAGAATGTCCTGTACCTGCTGTGAGATATCCTTGACTCTGGCACCAGGGAGGCAACACACCATCCTGGAGTCTGGATTGTGGCCATAGAAACACCTATCACCACCCCTTACAATCGAATCCCCTGTCACTATTGCTGTGCTTGACATCACCCTTTTTTTTAACCTCAGAGCAAGGCACAGTGCCATTGACCCAGCTTCTGCAGCTGGCCTCCAAAAAGTCATCCCCACCCACCCAACAGTATCCAAAGGGGTCTACTTGTTAGTGAGGGGAATGGCCACCAGGGAACCCTGCACTGTCTGCCTACTTCCCTTACTTCTTCATCCATCTATCTGAAGCCTGCACCTGAGGTGTGACCACCTCACTATGATATCCTCAGCCTCCCGGATGATCCGGGGTACATCCAAGTGCACCTCCAGATACTTGACCCAGTCTGTCCAAAGCTGCAGCTGGGTGCATTTCCCACAGATGTCGTCATCAGGGAGACCGTGAGGTTCACTGACTTCCAATATCTTGCAGGAGAAGCATTCCATTGCCCTGACTGTCACTTTGTCTATACTAAGTCAAAGGTCATGGGTTAACAGGAAAATAAAGAACTTACCTGCCCCTCACCCATGCCTCCTTGCCAAAGCCTCAGCTCCCCACTCTTACACTAGCCCACTCTCACAACAGCCACCACTTGAACCTACCTTCTTTTTATTGGATTCTGTTAATCAGCTAATTAACCAATCAACTATCAACAATTAGCTATCTAACCTCTTTTAAACTCTCTCGCTCTCACTCCAAGCCCCAACTCCTGCACAAGTGAAACTCTCTAGAATCTTAGTCCAAGTTCTTCTGCAATGCATTAAAAGGAATGTTCCATGGGGAATGATATCATCCTGTGCATGGCTAATGTGGAAATCACATCAGGTGCACAAGGGTGCATCACACCAGAGTAATGTGAAATGATTTGAGAATTATTGGAAAAAGTTTCTTAACACTTAGCAACATTTAGGCAACTAACTGGTCACTCTTTCATTGCTACCTGTGGGAGTTCACTGTGCATTAACTGACTATAGCAACTCCAACATTACAGCAGTGACTAACACTTCAAAATAAATCATGAATAGTGATGTATCAATGTAATTCTTTCTTTCTCTTGAGGCTGTCCTAAGATCTTTACCATTTGAAGTCAGGCTGAAGTTTTCTGAAATGTTGTAAAGTTAATGAAAGTGTACTTTGGAGCATAGGCAGGAAAAAAGAATCTAAGGCTAGACTAGCTTTGGTCTGAGTAGAACAGTAGACCCAGGGGAGCTGAATGACTTACTGCTGTTCCTAACATCCTTATGTCCCTGCATCTTTTGGGATGGAGTTATACCCTTAAAATGGTGCCTAGTTAATATGAAAGATTGAATGAAAGGAGCATATTGCTTGGCACAGGTGTTCCCTTCAGAAGGCTTTTACTGTGTTTCACTTTTATTAGTTTCCAGAATGTGCCGTACTTTACAGCTCATTGGAGAGGTGATGTCAGCAAAGCCAAGTAATAAGAAACCAAAGTCCAACACAATAATTGTCAGACTGTGCTTCTGTAAGGGTTCATATGGATTTTAGATGCAATCAGCAGAAAAACTTGCATACAGTCAAGATCCATTAATTTAATTAGGTTATTGAAATCCTTCTGTGCAACAAAGATCTCAAACAAATGAAAGTAGTTAATGTATTATTTAGGATTTTTTTTGTCCTACTTCAATTTTAATAACCACGGACTAGTATTGAATGATAATACAGTTCAACTGAAATCCCAACAACAACTTTAATTTATGTAGCACCTTTAATGTAGTAAACTGTCCCAGGGTGAAACATGGGAGAATTATCAAGTGATACTGAGCCATGGAAGTAGAAATTAGGCTCAATCAAGGTGATGGTTTTGAGAAACCTCTTAGACAAGGAAAGGGGCAGTGAGAGAAAGAGAGAGAGGTGGTGAGAGTTAAGGAGGGAATTTCAGACCTTAGATGCAGGCAGCTGAAGACTTTAAAAATTGAAGAGCAGGGAAGATCACATTTGGAGTTTTGCTGCTATCTATGAAGACTGTGGGCTGGAGTTACAGAGTAGGGAAGGGCAAAGTCAAGGAAAAATTTAAAAACAAGGATGAGGATTTTAAAACTGAGACATTGCTTAACAAAAGGCAAATGTCAGTGTATGAACCAGACACTGCAAGTTGGAGTGGGGATAGCAGAGTTTTCAATGATATCATGTCTTATGGAATGTGTAAATGGGAGGGCAGGAGGGCAGTGGAATTACTCAAGTCTAGAGGTAACAAAAGTATGAGTGAGGGTCTCAGCAGGTGATTGAGTTGTGGCAGGTAAGTTGTGATGGTAAGGATATCTGGTCCCAAAATATAACAATAAAGCCTATAACTGGAGTAAGCCAGATCTTAGCTTTACTCCACACTTTTCTTGTAGAGTGAGTCTGGTGTATCAAGGAGAAAAGATATATTGTTGAATTGATGCTTGTGTTTCATAGTGCTATGATCAAGTTACACAATTTGTACAGTGTTCTGGGGCTTTTGCACTTAATGGCATGATTCCTGTGTCAGAAGATTTAACTCACAAATGACACAGCCAAGTCCTCAATGGACTAATATTTCCATTGAAGGTTTGATTGAAATAATCAAGTTCCAGAACTTTGCAATTGTAATGGAAAAATATAGTTACAAACCCTTCTGAAATGATTTGTTTGAGAGATATGTTTTCCAATGCGGAGGAGATAAGCTTGAGAGGGTTCCCATTCTAATGGAGGTCATGGACTTAATACATCCACAGATGCTGCCTGACTTGCTGAAAGTTTCCAGCACTTTCTGTTTTCATTTCAGATATCTTCTTAGTAATATTTGGTTAGAGAGATTTCCTGCTGAATCTCCGGTCTGCTATCTGACCTCATCTGGGGTTGTGGCTGCAATTGACTTCAACACTGATGGGTTAGGGAAGGGAACATTCAGTGAGGTTTCCTGCAGTTGATTATGTTCCAGTGATTCCTCTGGAAAATGCATGTGTGTGACTGTCAGGATTATGCTCAGCTAAAGCAATGGGGGTGGGTGTGTGGGGATGACAATTGTCTTCAGCAGCCCTGGGTTAGTAAACCCTCCTACACTCAATCACTATTTACTGACTACCAAGGAAAGGGCACATGGTTTGGACAGCAAATAGGAGCATGATAGTAGCTGTTGCTATGTGCCAAGTCATTAATTAGATTTTCAGTAAATGCTTAAACACAAACAATGAGGCTACAGAGAAACTAAAAGGCTACAGATCATGAGAGAATTGTAGCTAGGACACACCAGTGCCTTCTGAAGAGTAGGCTGGCAATTCAAATGTGTTGTTCATCATCAACATGCACAATTCAGACCTCACATGAAGGCCAAATGCCCTCCCATTGGAGATTACTAGATACTAGGCTTAATTTTTCTTTCACAGGCCAATACCTGGTAATATATTTCAACCATTGCCCACTGACATCATCTTAAAGACTAGGGATTACCTTTTTGGCTTTGGGAGATTGTGTGCTTTTTTTTATTGTAATTGCACCTTGTTTGGAGAGTAATGTGACCTACGAGAGTTTTGCTGGTTAGTCGGCTACATTTTCTTGAAAAAATGACAGAATAAAAACATTTTAAATCATTGCTCTGTCATTAGTCATTTTATTTTGATTTTATTCCCATTTTACTTTTACGACAGGTGCACCTTTGAACTACACATATTTTACAGGCTGATCTCTAACGTGTCTCACTGCCTTTAGTTTTTTTTCGCTGGTCCATCCAATCCCCAGCTTCTGCCCCCTTTCTCCCTCTCCCTTTCTCTCTTGCCTCTAGTAGTTGTCTCCTGATTCACACTTCTCTCTGCCACCCAATCTAACTGTCCTAACATAGCCCTGGATTCCAGTCCTGCAGGCATCAAGACGTTTAAACAAACCTATCACTCGTGATGTCTATGGGCTTAGGGCCAGTCCTGTCACCCTGGTTAATGCAACTGAATTTCTGCTCTGCTGGTCTATTGATTGTAAAGAGCTATGAGTATTCTGGAGGGTCCAATTTGAACATTTTGTAAACAGTATTTTCAAGAAATTTGATTTAATTTTTGTAAAATCACATCCAGTTTATAGCTCATGCTGGCTCAAGGTGGGAATATTAAAACTGGGGAATAATCATTGGAAGAATTTCTGTAAAGTTGGCTGGAATGTTTTCTACTGTTCTGCAGGGTGATAAAATCCAGAGCTGCTGTTTGTTTTTAAATAACACAGAAGGACAACCTTCGTGTATCTTTGGTGTGTTCCTTTTCCAAGTCTCACAGAAGAAATAAGTTCAATTACTTCTTTAACAGCATCTCTCACACCCGTGACTTGCAACATCGCCAAGGGACGATCCCACAATGGAAGATCATCACCTGCAATCCCCTCTAAGTTGCGCAATGTCCTGACCTGGAAATTTAATGCTGCTCCCTTACTGCCGCTAGGTCTAACTTTTGGAATTCCCTGCCCCATATCATTGCATATGCAGTTGCATTATGGTTAAGTTACTAGACGGGTATCCAGAGGCAAAGATTATTGATCTGGATATATGAGTTCAAATCCTACCGTTGCAGCTAGAGAATTTAAATTCAAGTAATTCAATAAATGTGGAATTGAAAGCATTATCAGTAATGGTGTCCATGAAGCTACAAAATTGTCCTAAAAAACCTCAATGATTCACTAACAACTTTTGGGGGAGAAAAACATATTCTTTACCTGGGAAGGTGCTACTGGAAGGTAGAGTTCAGTTGCTAGATTGGTTAATGTTTGATAAAAAGGAGGTACTAGAAAGGCTATTGGTGCTTAAAGTGGAAAAATTGTGTCTCCTCACTCTTCTGACTGAAATGTAGTACTTCATATTCTCCGGCATTAAATTTTATTTTCAATATATCTGTCTGTTCCACCAGCATGTCTATGTCCTCTTGAATTTAATTACAATCCTCCTCACAGTTCCCTGTGCTTCCAGGTTTTGTGAATCCTGCAAATTTGGAAATGGTGCTTTGTACATTCAAACCCAAGTCATTAATATATGTTAAGAACAGCAGTGATCCTTGTAATGACCCCTGGGTTACTAAGGGAAATAAGGGTGAAAATTAGCCATTGTAGATATGGGGAAGGTGTCTGAGTTCTACAGAAATGTAAATGTTACACCCTTGAGCAAAAAAGGGTATAAGTCCACACCCAGCAAAAACAGGTCAATGATCTTGTTGGTGGGGAAACGTTTAGGAATGACAAGCAGGGACAGAAATAGCAGTACTTGGACAAATGTAGATGTAAATGGTGGGATTTGAACTCATATATCTTTGCCTCTGGATACCCGCCTAGCAACTTAACCAAAATCTGACTGTGCATTCAATGATATGGGGCAGGGGATTCCAGGATTTAGACTTAGCAACAGCATTAAATTTTCAACTGGGCTTTTATATAGATTTTTTTATCAGTAATGATCATAAGAAATATTGATTTCTTTTAAATTCAGTTATGATTAATACTCAAGATAGAGTTAACTGTCACTTCTATATTTGCCATAAAATAGTGCATGATGGAACAGAAGACCTGAAGTATTACTCCTTCAATCCCCTCCTCCTCACCTCTCTCCCCACCTCCTCACCCCTCTCCCCACCTCCTCACTCCTCTCCCCTCCTCCTCACCCCTCTCCCCACCTCCTCACTCCTCTCCCCTCCTCCTCACTCCACTTTCCCACCTCTTCACTACCTCCCCACTCCTTCATCCCTCTCCCCCTACATCCTCACACCTCCCCCCACCTCATCATCCCTTCCACTCCAAGTTAAATGATCCAAACTAGAAAAGATTGCAATATTAATTTAGAACTTTAATGTCTTTTTTGAGAGGACAAGAGATAGTGATGGTGGAGGGAATGGCCTGGAAGATTACACAAGTTATGAAGTCTGGCTAGATACCAATTAAAGGACATAAAAGCATTACTTCAAACCCATAAAAACTACAGCATAGTCAGCATTCTTTCTACCATTGCTCACAGTTAGTGAAGAATTGTTTGTTGTGATAAACTAAAAGTTTATCCCATGATAAGCCACTGTTGGTTGGTTACTAGAAATGAACAGTTACTGGGTTATTCAATGTTAAAAGAACTGTGGATGCAAATGGTTTGCAGAGCAAGGAATGAATGAAAACACAGCCAAGAAATAAAGTGGAAAGTTAGAAAGAAAGAGGGACAGGCACACAGAGAAGGGAGATGGACAAGGAAGAGAGAGACTGAGGCAGAGAGGAAAACAGATTGTGGGAAAAGAATATGCAGGAGGAGAAGAAGACAGACTCACAAGCAGGGATTAGAGAGAAATGAAGAGAAAGAGATACATAAACAGAAAAAGATCAGGAGAAAGACTTTCTACAGCACCTTTCTCAAAGTACAGCCAATAAAGAATGTTTGAATTATGGTTCTTATTGCAATGTAGGTGAAGGCAACAAACAATTTATGCTCAGTATATCTCAGAAACAGCAAGGACCAGGTGATACATTTATCAATGAGGTCAAAAAACGTATCACCTGGTTGAGTGGTACATATTCATTCAGACAGCAGGGAAAAACTGCCATGTTTTACTTCCACCAGGGAGGGTCAATGGGGCCTCAGTCTACTTCACCTGCAAAACTGCATTTCTAACATTCTTTTGGTATTAGATCATGTGCTCCTGTGTCTGGAATGGGCTCGAGCTCAGTGACTGAGCAAAACCTGACTCCTGTGATAAAAGTAATAAAGTGATGCAGAATCAGACAATGAGAGGAAGAAAAATAAAGGACTGCAGATGCTGGAATCTAGATGAAAAACATGATGATGCTGGAGGAACTCAGCAGGCCAGGACTGAAGAAGGCTCCTGACCTGAAACATTGACCGCCTACTTTTCTCCACGGACGCTGCCTGACCTGCTAAGTTCCACCAGAATCATAGTGTTTTTCAATGAAATGAAGAGGCACATGGAAATGGTGAAGAGAACAAGTTGTAGTGCTCGACTGGGCAGCTGTGATAGTACAATGGCTGATAGAGATTGTACAAGTATTTCATAGCTTGACTGGGGATTTTTCGAGTAGTGCTTCCTGTGAGCATCCAGTTCAGGCCTGGTTAGAATTTGGATGGGAGGCTACTTAGGGATACCAGGGGAAAATTGCTTGATGCCTGGGGAAACAGGTGGTCTGAACAGCAAATTGACTTCATATTCCAGTAAGAACCTCAGTCACATTGCACACACTATAAACAAGTGCTTGCTTCCAAAAACTTTTGAAGCACCATTTATAAATATGCAAAGGAAATTCAGCCATCTCTGAGACAGTTAAAGCATGTTGTGATTTATTGGCAACAAGCTCACTCTTCCTTCTGGAGTAAGATGTTTGCACGATGACATCCTATTTCAGTGTTGCCATGTGACTTTGTTTGGAACTTTGGCTGCAGTACAAGCACAGCAGCGAGTAACCTTGATACCATTCCACCTCCCTATTAGCACTCCATCGTTCAAATAATATAAGATTTCATCTTCACAGCTACAAATGATCTCTTGGTGATAAATAACCAGAGAGATAGACTTACATATGCACCCTGCTTTCCCACAGTTCATTCCTGTTATGTGCAGGGTTGAAGCTGCTTGGAGTGCCATGGAAAGGACAGGTGAAGCCTGATCCCACAATCATGCAAGCAGAATGTAAAGTCTGCATCAAGCTGTCTCCCGAATGATGTAACAATTTAATCACAAACTCAGTCCAAATGTCAGGAGCCAGGAATAATTCCCGGAATCAACAGTGAAATTATAAAGTTTGATTTATTCTGTGAATGGTGAGAACAGATTTTGGCTTTGATATGGGGCGCTTTTTATCTGCTGGCAGGTTTGGAAGCCTGGATCACAAAGTTTTGAGCATGGAATTGTAAGATTTAAAAGGCAACAAACCATTCAAGGACTTTAGGGATGAGAGGAAGTTTGGATATGGAATGGCTGTTTACAAAGATTAAGCGGATAACTGAGAGTTCTTTTCAGAAGCAGACTTTGAGAGCATGGGGTTGGTTTAGGGTACCCAAGGAAGTCATTCACAACGTCCACTACCATGATTCAGGAAGGAAGGTGGAGCAGCATAATAGTAGGCTTGAGAAAATAAAGGCACATGCAGATTATGAACTCAGAGAAAATGGAAAATCAGAGAGAAATTAGAATGGCTACAAAAGGGAGAAGGGAGTAGAAATTTGTCTTGGGGATTAAGGGGAAGGAGATGGTTGGCAGTAACAGCTGAATGACAATCATAGCGATAAGAAGTATCTACAAGTTGGAGTGAGGGTGGAAGGTCATGAATAAGAGTTTTAGGAGACTTTTGGTCGTGGAAAACGGAGGATGATGGTTATCTTTGCATGCCAGAGTGATGCTAGAATAGCGTGAAGTTTGAGAGGGGATAGCCAGAGTCAACAATACCAATATGGTTTTCAGCCAGTTTGGGGTTGAACAACTTAACTCATTGTGCGCCACACTGATGGCACTCCTTAGCCTTGAGGGGGAAGTACAGAGAGTGGTGGGACACAAGGAGGGGTATGGGGATGGGAGGTGTGGTTGTACCATAGGTTAGAATATTATGGCAAGTGTATTGTGGTGAACAATGTGTTGAGGAGATCAAGAGCTGCAGAAGTTTTGCAACAAGCACATGGTGAAGTCTAAACAGACAGGAATTCCTTAAGTCACCTAAAGTGAATTTTCTACCAGGGAATGAGGAAGAAGTGGAATTAGAAAGGAGAAGGCAATGGAGGTAGTCAGGGATAGAAGGAAGTGATTGGGGTTGGACCAGCCTCTAATTGAGATGATGGGAATAGAGAATCCATGCAAGCTGATGTGGTAAATGGAACAGCCCTGGATAAGGGTGGGAGGATGTTCATGGAGAGAAAGGCAGGATGGATGGGGGTTGGTGGGGAGTAGGGATGGCAGGGAATTCAGAGGAAGGAGGGCCAGGTGGGTTGGGATGGGGATTGAAATTGTTGAGGTGAGGAGGCTATTTGTGAACATGTATGGGAGCAAAGGAGGGAGAGTGTTTTAGGGAAAGGACCAGGTAATCATGGAGGGAGGTGAGAAGAGTGGAACAAGGTGATGCGCTCAACAGTAAAAGAGGAGCAGAGTTAAAAACCCAAGCTGGTTTTGGGTGATGTAGATCACACCATCACTACAATGGTTTAACCAATCTGGAGGTTCACAGCCAAGAAAAGAGTCTCCAATAACGGAGACCAATGTTGAATCAGAGATCCTGTGTGGGATAAAACAACTGCAGACAGGATAAAATCAGTTTGTAGCATCAATGTCCCTCTTAAGAATGTGTGTGGAGGGGCAGAGGATCAGTGGTTGCATTATTGGGCAGTTTCCATCAGAAAAGTGGAGAGTTGAGGAATTGACCATGTACTTACAGGTGGATTCCAATGGAGCTCAGTAATGATCAGTAAAGCACACTCAGATCCTCAAACGCTATCAGAGGAAGCAGATGGGAATAGCAAGGAAGTGCCTGAGGTCCAGTTAATTTGCCTTTCATGATCTGGGAAGTCACATGATACACTGGTCATCTTGTTGACTGAGCTTGCTGACCAAGTTCGACTAAGTCATCCATCGCAGTAGATCTGTGAGACAACAATCTATTTACCTCACCACACTGCACAATAGGATGTGAGTAGGAACCAGAAGAGGATGTATTGGAAAGGTCTGGATTTCAGGTGGGCAGGGTAGAAAAATTGCAAAGCCTACATTTGAGGCTCAGGACATTTTGGACTACATTTGCAAACTGTCAGGCTGCCAGGAGTGACCCACTCAAAATGACAGGAAGAAGTAGCTGACTGACAGACAGGAGGCATTCAGACAGCTTGAGTCTGCCCACTAGCTCCAAAGGAAGGAATGGATGTTTATAGTTAGACTATAGGGTGGCTTTCAGGAAGATGTTAAACCACTGCTCCTGGATCCAAAATGAAAAGTTTTCCACTAACCTTCAAGAGCCTGTTTGTCTTCTTGACTCTGGTCAATCTGCCTTAACTGGCAAGAGAGTTGCAGTGACTCCCTCAACACCAGTTAAATGTCAGTCTAGATCCTTATCAATGAGAAGCCACCAATTTGCAGTGATTTCTGAAATTTTCTCACTGTGTTTCATTCAATGACCTGCAGTGAGCTCTGAAAATAGTGCCGGTGGGTTTCCAGTGGGAAGAAGTGCTGAGCTGAATGCTACTCTTTAAAGGGTCTCTTTATTTTGGGTTAAAGTTGAGCCCCTTGATCTTCCATCCATTTCAATTAATGATGAGAGGTCTGTCTCTGGACCTATAATTTCCTGATCAACACACCTCAAAAAAAAATACAAAAAAAAATAAACTGCCAGAAGAACTTAGCAGATCAAGCAGCATCTGTGGAGGCAGAAGGATGGTTGACATTTCAGATCAAAACCCTACATGACAGATTTGTCCACAAATCCCTTTTGCCTCCACAGATGCTGCTTGATCTGCTAAATTCTTCCAGCAATTTATTGTTTGCTCCAGATTCCAGCATCTCCAATCTCTGTATCTCTCACTCAGCGCTGTCCAAGGAACACCCATGTAGGTGTTCCATCTGATTGGAGATTCTGGCTGGAGCCCCACAGTTTACCATCATTGAAATTACATCCTGGAACTCTGCACCCAAAGTGGAAGTGAACCCTGTTTTTTGCATCACCATGACAACTTTGACTTCCTGCTGAGGAAATGGATTGATTATTATCAATGTGACCATCTATCTCCCAGGAGCCCTGAAGTGACTCTGAGGTGTCAAGTAAAAAGTCTGACCCAGAAACTTCTGTAAATGAATCATGAACTTTTACTAGATGGTACAACATGATAATCTGTAACGCTGAATAATGTAAGACTTTCAAGGCCTTGACATCCATCAATGTGTGACTCATAGCAACAAAACTGAAATTCTGTCAGTTCTTAACAAAAAGCAGGTACAGTTATGAATCAAGGAGCCAAATAGGCCCTGTTTCTCTCCGAGAAGATTCCCTGCTTTACCACAAGCTGGCTACACAAGAACCAGACCTCTCCAAAATTTCATAGACCATCTCTCAAGGAACAGGTTCTGCACAAAATTTTAAAATCAAAAAACTGCAGATGCTGGAAATCTGGAATCAAACTGAAAATGTTGGAAACAATCAGTAGGTCAGGCAGCACCTGTGGAGAGAGAAACAGAGTTATTATTTCAGGTCTAAGGCCCATTGTCAGAATTGGGGGAGAAAACAAGTTAGTTTTAAGTTGTAAAGTAGCTGGGGGAGGGATAGATAAGTCAAAGGTCTCTATCCTGATGGAGGCACAAGAGACTGCAGATGCTGGAATCTGAAGCAACTGTGGCAGCTGCAGGAAGAGAGCAGAGAGTCACCTGACCTGGTGAGGTTTTTTTCTCTCTCCATTTGCTTGTAGTTTCTTTCCCCCAGCAGTGGCTAGTGCACAGGCACGGGAAGTGGCAGCAGCAGGAAGAGAGCGGAGGGTCACCTGACCTGGTGAGGTTTTTTTCTCCCTCCTTGCTTGGTGTCTTTAATCATAAAAGAGAGGTAGGGACTAGTGTAGCAGCCACCATTGGAGCAGTTATCACTGGAGTGGCTAGAGTGGGAAATTAGAGGCTTTGACTCAAGAGGCTTCAGTGAGAAGAGGCCGAGAAAAAAGGACAGGTAAGGAGGGTGTTTATCCTTTTATTGTTGCTGCTTTGGTGTTAGATTCCCTTAGTACAGTGTAGGCAGGATGGCAGAGACAGCAATGGAATGCTCCTCCTGTGGGATGTGGGAATTCATGGAACTTGATGGTGTCACTGATGACTACACCTGCAGGAAGTGCAGCCAACTTCAGCTCCTGAAAGACCGGATTAAGGAGCTGGAGCTGGAGTTGGATGAACTAAAGATCATCCGGAAGGCTGAGAGAATCATAGACAGGACTTTTAAGCAGGTGGTTACACCCAGGGGGCAGGATTCAGGTAGTGGATGGGTGACCATGGAGAGAGGTAGAGGAAAAAGATGTCAGTGCAGGGTCCCCCTGTGGCCATTCCTCTTGGCAACAAGAATACCCCTTTGGATACTGCTGGGGGGAATGACTTATCTGGGCAAGGCAGCAGCAGCCAGGCCAGTGGCACTGTGGTTGGCACTGAGGCTCAGAAGGAAAGGGTGAAGTCAGGCAGAGCAATAGTCATAGAGGACTCGATAGTTAGGAGGACAGACAGGAGATTTTGCAATCGCGAAAGAGACGCCAGGATAGTGTGTTGTCTCCTGGGTGCTAGGGTCCTTGATGCCTTAAGGGGGAGGTTGAGCAGCCAGAGGTCGTGGTGCATATTGGTAGCAGTGACATAGGCAGGAGAGGGGTAGAGGTCCTGTGCAATGAGTATAGGGAGTTAGGAAGGAGGCTGAAGAGCAGGACCTCCAAGACAGTAATCTCCGGATTACTCCCGGTCCCACGAGCTAGTGAAGGAAAGAACAGGATGATAACACAGACAAATGAGTGGCTGGGGAGATGGTGCAGGGGGCAGGGTTTCAAGTTCTTGGATCATTGGAACCTCTTCCGGGGAAGGGGTGACTTGTACAAGAGGGACAGGTTGCACCTGAACTGGAGAGGAACCAATATCCTGGCAGGGAGGTTTGCTAATGCTACTGGGGAAGACTTAAACTAGATTTGCAGGGCAATGGGAACCGGAACAACAGGTCAGTAAGTAAGGGAACAGGCAGGAGGGCTGATGTCAGGGAATGTAGTATTAGGCAGATTCCTAATAACAGATGTGATGGGACGAATGGTTTCAAGTGTTTGTAATGCTAGGAGTATTATGGGCAAGAGTGATGAACTTAGAGCATGGAATTATGATGTTGTGGCCATTACAGAGATTCCACTGAGGGATGGACAGGAATAGGTGATCGATGTACCAGGGTTTTGAAGTTTTAGCAAGAATAGAGAGGGGGGGGTAAAAGAGGGGGAGGAGTTGCAATACTAATTAGAGATAATATATCAGCTGCACTCCAGGGAGACATAATGGAGGGCTCGGACCCAGAGTCTGTATGGGTAGAACTCAGGAATAGGAAAGGTGGAATCACTCTCTTGGAGGTGTACTGTAGACCTCCCAATAGCTACTGGGATATTAAGGGATGGATATGGAAATAGATTAGGGAAATGTGTAAAAATTACAGCATTGTAGTCATGGGAGACTTCAACTTCCCTAATATGAACTGGGACCTTTTTAGTACAAGGGGGTTAGATGGGGCAGAATTTGTCAAGTGTATCCAGGAGGGGTTCTTAAATCAATATGTTGACAGTCCAACAAGGAGCGAGGTTATCCTGGACGTGGTGTTGGGTAATGAGCCTGGCCAGGTGACTCACCTATCAGTGGGTGAGCAATTGAGGAACAGTGACCACAGCTCATTAAGTTTCAGGATAGCTATAGATAAGGACAGGTATGGGGCTAGCGAAAGGGTTTTAAATTGGAGCAGGGCTAATTACAAAGGCATAAGGCAGGAACTAGGTAGAGTAAACTGGGAACACCTTTTTGCTGACAAGTCCACACCGAACATGTGGAAAGTGTTTAAGGATCAAATACATAGGGTACAGGATAGGCATGTCCCAATTAGAAGGAAGGACATGAATGGCAAAATAAGGGAATCTTGGATGTCCAGAGAAGTGATGGACTTAGTCAAGAAGAAAAGGACAAGTATGTAGAGCTTCTGAAGTTAGGATCAGAAAGAGCATGTGAGGACTATAAAGAAGCCAGAAATGAACTCAAGAAAGGAATTAGGAAAGCCAGGAGGGGCCATGAAAAGTCCTTAGCAAGTAGGATTAAGGAGAATCCAAGGGCATTCTAGACCTACATAAGGAATAAGGGGATAATGAGGGAAAGGGTAGGACCACTTAAGGATAGATAATCTATGTTTGGATGCAGAGGATGTGGGTGAGGTTCTGAATGAGTATTTCTCTGAAGTACTTACTCAGGAAAGAGACATGCAGCATGCAGAAATCGGAGCTGAGGGCAGAAACATGTTAGAGCATTTAGAGGTCAAGGAGGAGGTAGTGTTAGGTCTGCTAACCAGTATTAAGGTGGATCAGTCCCCGGGGGCCAATGGGATATATCCCAGGTTACTGAGGGAGGCGAGAGAGGAAATTGCTGGGGCCTTGACTAGTATCTATGTGTCCTCTTTGACCACAGGTGAGGTCCCGGAGGACTGGTGAGTAGCTAATGTTGTTCCTCAACAAGGAACAAGGGAAAATCCAGGGAAATATAGACCGGTGAGTCTCATGTCAGTTGTAGCAAAATTACTGGAGAAAATTCTTAGAGATAGGATATACAAGCATCTGGAATCCAATGGCTTGATTAGGGAAAGCCAACACGGCTTTGTGCGGGGCAAGTCGTGTCTTACTAACCTGGTTGAGTTTTTTAAATAAGGTGACGAGAGAGGTTGATGAAGGTAGAGCTGTGGATGTCATCTATACGGACTTCAGTAAGGAATTTGACAAGGTCCCACATAATAGGTTAATCAAGAAAGTTCGGATGCATGGGGTCAGTGGAGAATTGGCTGTGTGGATCCAGAACTGGCTTGCCTGTGGAAGACAAAGGGTGGTGGTTGAAGGACTTAATCAGGTTGGAGGCCTGTGAGTAGTGGTGTTCCACAGGGATCTGTACTGGGACCTCTGCTGTTTGTGATGTACATAAATGACCTGGATGAATATGTTGATGGGTGGGTTAGTAAGTTTGCAGACGATACCAAGATTGGCGGAGTTTCCTGTCCTCTTTTGGAAAAATATTGGAAAGATACTTTTAACATTATTTCAAATGTATTGAAGATTGATTTACAACCTCATCCTATCACTGCAATTTTTGGTTTACCAAGGATAGAATCTGGCCATCTATCTGCTTCCACTAATCGTATAATTGCCTTTGTTACATTAATGGCCAAACGATCCATTTTGCTTAAATGGAAGGATCTAATACCCCCTACTACTTCTCAATGGTTCTCTCAAACTATATCATGTTTAAACTTGGAAAAAATTAGGAGTGGTACTGTTGATCCTTTGCTTAAATTTGAGGAAGTTTGGAGTCCATTTATTCAATATTTTCACATGATATAGATCCCCTTATAATAACCTTTCAGTTTAGAGGAACTGAGTTGACGACATAAAATTGCTCTGTTTCTATTGAGAAATTTTAGTCCAGTTTTTTTTTGTTTTTTTTAAAAATAAATTTCTTTAGCTTAGTTTGGTTTGATATATTGTTTATAATTTTTCTTATTGTTTTGGGGATTTTTTTTCTTTCTTTGATATTTTATAATAAATCTTTTTCTTTCATATTATATTCATTCACTAACAGATTGTTGGATCTACAGATTTTTTTTATACTTTACTGTTCTTTATGATTATCCATGTCATGATTATTCTCCTGATCTCTTTGTATTACATGTATAAACATTGATATATTAATCTGTATTAATTTGAAAACTAATAAAAAAATTGAAAAAGAAAAGATTGGTGGAGTTGTGAATAATGTAGAAGACTGGCGACAGATACAGCGTGATATAGACCAGATGCAGATGTGGGCAGAGAAATGGCAGATGGAGTTTAACCCGGATAAATGTGAGGTGTTGCACCTTGATAGGACTAATGTCAAGAGGCAGTACACTCTTAAGGGCAAGACCCTTAACAGTGTTGAAGAGCAGAGATACCTTGGGTGCAAGTCCATGGCTCATTGAAAGTGGCTACACAGGTAGATAGGGTGGTTAAGAAGGCTTATGGAATGCTTGCTGTCATTAATCAAGGTATTGAGTATAGGAGTCAAGAAGTTATGAGGTATCTCTACAGATCTCTGGTTAGGCTGCATTTAGAGTATTGCGTGCAATTATGGTCACCTCACTATAGGAAGGATGTCAAGGCTTTAGTGGGGGTGCAGAGGAGGTTTACTAGGACGCTGCCTGGATTAGAGAGCATGTGCTATCAGGAGAGGCTGGACAAACTGGGGATCTTTTCTCTGGAGCGGCGGAGGCTGAGGGGTGATCTGTTGGAAGTGTATAAAATTATGAGAGGCATAGACAGGGTGGACAAGCAATACCTTTTTCCCAGAATTGAGTGATCCATAACCAGAGGGCATGCATTTAAGGTGAGATGGGGTAGGTTCAGAGGAGACATGAGGGGTAAGTTTTTTTACTCAGAGAGTGGTGGGTGCCTGGAATGTGTTGCCTGATAGGGTGGTGGAGGCAAATTCATTGGGGGTTTTTAAGAGGAGCTTGGATGGGCACATGAATGGGAGGAAAATGGAGGGATATGGGCATTCTGTAAGTAGGAGGGATTAGCTATGTCGGCACAACATTGTGGGCCGAAGGGCCTGTTCTGTGCTGTACTGTTCTATGTTCTATGTTCTAAACAATCTGCTGGAGGAACTCAGTGGTTGAGCAGCATCTGTAGGAAGAAAGGAATTGTCAACGTTTCAAGTTGAAACCCAGGGTTTTGACCCAAAGCGTCGATGATGCCTTTCCTCCCACAGGTGCCGCCCAGCTCGCTGAATTCCTCCAGCAGATTGTTTGTTGCTCTCTGTTCTGATAACCTTTTTTAGACGGAATCACATCTGTTTTAATGTTTTCCTGTTGCACAGCAGAATGTGAATTACCCAGGTCAGATTGTGTATAGGAATATAGAGTTGCATTTAGCCTGATGAAATCTGTCCTGGGGTGTTGCGAGAAGTGAGGGAGGAGATTACTGGGGCTCTGATGGAGATTTTTGCATCATCTTTAGCTATGGGTGAGGTACCAGAGGACTGGAGGATAACTAATGTGGGTCCATATTTAAGAAGGGTGGGAGGGATAAGCCAGGAAACTACAGGCTTCCACTAAATCTGGGTTCTTGCTGCTTGTCTCCTCATTTACTTTTGGTACGGCCTTTAACTAATGTCACTTAACAATACTCCCCACCCCCACCACCATGGTGTTGGAGGACGTCAATCTCCATTCCATCTACAAGTGCCTAAAGTGCAAAGTCTACAAACAATTAGGTTGGGGGTTGGCCCACTTCCTTCTACAGTCGGCCTTCGGATGAGCTGCAATACGTTGAACAATTGGCAACAGTATTTCAGCCTTCAAGCACTTCCCTTTTTAAGAGGTGTAGATTCTGACTAACCACCTTAGAACTGAGGAGAATGAGTCAGCAATAAGGAGAGCACAACAATGCACTCTGCACTGATAATGAGTTCTGACCATGAATCTCCTATGCATCATTCTCTCCCTAAAACAGAGGTTGTAAGCCCCACTCCTACTCCTAATATGCTATCAAATATCCCCCATTGTGTTTCACTTATCAGTAAAAATATTATTCCCCAAATTTACTGGATGAACATACCATCTGTTGTAGGGTGATCACACAGTTGATTCTCAGCAGATGGTGGGTTACAGGTCTCATTCAGGGCTCTTAATGAGACTTGGCAATTTACTTTGGCAGCCCACAGCTCTGTTATCTTTGGAGAACGAGCCAGGAGCCTAGCCAGGAAGAGAATGACTCATGGTGGGAAGTGTCTCATGTGCGGAAGGATTCAACACAGTTATGATGTCCTCTGTGGTACAATAACCTGCCAACACTCACTCATGTAGGCTCACACATGAAGAAAGTAGTCACTTGGGCAAGATAACAAATTGTTTTGTTCAATAAATGTCACACCGTCAGGAGCGTGAGGGAGAAAATTAACAATAATATAACGGCTGTTCTGGAAAACACTTCTGAGCCCAACTGCTACCTGTGGATCTATCAGGAGGAGAAAATAATAACAGAAAAAAATGTTAAACTATTTTAACATTGCAACCAGAGACACAAGAATTTCTGCAGATGCTGGAATCTGGAGCAATACACACAAAATGCTGGAGGAACTCAGCAGGTCATTAACAAGGCAACTTCTAGTTCTGTGTGTCCACAAAACTGGTCTATCCCACATCCATGGTTTGAAATACATACAATAGGTATTGATTTGGCTGGAATTTTTTGTGTAAGGCATCCACAACACTTGTTGTGTAATTCAAATCCACCACAATGTGAAAGATTGTAGTGTGTGTGAGACATTTGTGCATGCTGGAAGTATCTAGAATGACTCGATCAGTGTGCAATGCTACATTGATGTCAGTGCTGTCAAAATGGACCTCAAGCATGCCACTACCAACATCTGAGCCGCATAGAGAACCCAGGATTTAGCAGTTGCAATAACTCTCCCCAAGTGACTTTTTAAAGGGTTGATCAAATCTTGCAGGTTTGTTAGTGATTAACTTGGAGAAGAGTTGGTTATGGAGACATGCTATTTGGTCTTCAGAGAACTCATCACATTTTCATGAATGCTGGAAGTAGTGTGGCAACAGTAAGGTTGGTGTGCTGCCAGATGTGGGTACTTTGGTGGCTGTTCCTCTCAGTATTCAGCCTGTTAGAGGGAATGAGGAAAGAGCCATGAAGAATGAGGAGAGGTCTATCTGTTAGGAGGGGGTAGGAGGGGCCTCAGCAGGAGGCATTAAAAACAGAGGGTCCTGAGGAGCAGCTCTCCTGTGTTCATCGCCGCAAGGAAGTACTCACGGAGACTGGCCAAGATATGCCGCATTGCTGCAGACTCAAGGAGAGTCACAGAGCAGGGACAGAACTGCTTTGCCATTGGCTGTGAAGGTTATGCTGGCCAACACTTTCTCCACCCTCAGCATTAGGGAGTCCACACAGATCTGCACTCCAGGATGGCTGAATTCCTCCCCTTCTCGCATAACTGAGAGCAACAGGCAGCACGACTGCATGGATTTGTCCACATTGAGGATCCCTTTGATGCAGCGACCCAGGATCACATGAAAATCCCAAGATGTTCAGCAACAGGAAGGACTTGACCCCTGAACTTGACCACCTGAATGTACACCTGGTCTGTGCCTACCTGTGGAACATAATGATGGTCAAGTTTTGACAATCCGCTGTGCCCTCCTACCCCTCCCACCACCATTTTCGAGTCACTGAGCCAGATTAAAGGGCACTGAGGACCGCCCTGTGACTACCTGCCACCTCATTCCATTCCTAAGCCTGCCCAGAAGAGGAGAACACTCACAGTGAGAGTCATACCTCTACCAGAAGTACCCTCCTTTAAGGAGAGCGGAGCGGCCTTTTATCATCAGTTGCTTGTTTGAGCTGGTCCTGGGCACTCTTGAAATTAGGCCCCATTATTACAGGCTAAAACAGTGCGGTCAGCACTGAAGCCATGTTAATGAAACTACAGGTGAACACATCAAAACATAATTAACATAAAGGAGCTTCCCCCAGCTGAGGAGTCTACAACCTGAGGTCATGAGGAGCCAGCCATTCAGGACTGAGATGAGAGAAATTTCTACCAAGGGGATAGTGATTCTTTGTAATTTTCTATCCAAGGGGTTAATCCTATGTTGATTATATTCAAGGCAGAGATTGATATAAAGGGAATCAAGGGAAATTAGTGTGGGAAAGTGGAGCTAGGGTACAAGATTAGCCATAATATTACTGAAAGCTGGATCTATTCCTGCTTCTGTTTCCTACATTTTTATATTCACAACATATTATACATCCATCTTGGGTCAAACAGACACGGGTTCATGCTCAACACCATCCCATTGCCAGTTTCCCTGCTCCATCCAGTTGAGCTTGCTGGCTTCCTGACTAAAGCTGCCAATTGTGAATCATTTCCAATTATTTTGTTTCCCAACTTCAGCCTCCAGAACTTCTTAATCATCCCAATGCCTGCCAATCACCATGGCAATGTACCATTAACAATAATAGAAACAGACAGGCATTGCTTTGAAGGCATATTTTATTTGAAAATTTTCTATACTTTCAGTATGGAATCATTAAATGTAACTTAACAGAAAGTTCAGTCATCTTGTGGGAATTAAAAATACAATCAGGAGAGCAGCCCAATGAGCATAAAATATTAAATTTGAGTTAAAATTGCCTAAATCACAGTCCAATACATTGCTGGGCTGGGAGGATGGGGGCACAGGGTGCTTTGCAATCACACTCTCCTCTCCAATTACCACTCAATACACCCAGTTTAAATTGAGGCTTGATACATCACATATGATTGACATGTGAATACCAATTATGATACACCCTGATTCTTTGGAACCTTCCCCGAGATAAACCCCCATTTTTTATAAAGAGCTGCTGCAGTTGTCAGAAAAATAATAAGAGCTGAACTTCATTGTGACAGTAGATAAGAGTGATCCCTTGAACTACATTCACTCCAGCACAAACCCTGATTGGCAGCTGGTTAACAAGCAAAAGGAAGAGATAATATGGACCATAAGCCAAAAGCTGCCTTTGACAATTTATTTTTCTGATAATTCAATTCAAACAACTCATGAATAAACACTGATTCATTAGCACTGACACTGGCCACATAACCTTATTTGTATAATCTCGTTACATGCTCTGGTGTCTCGGGGACACTTCCTGGATTTGCATTTCTTCATCATACAATCATTTACAGTCTCAGTGGAAATTCAAAGCATCACAGAATTTTGAAGGAGGCCATTTGGCCTTTCTTTCCCACACTGGCTCATTGAAGTATCCAATAAGTCTCAATTCCCTGCAATCCCCATTGTTCTGCAATTCCTTTTCCTGCCTAGAAAATCACCCTAAACATGCTGTGCAATAAAATTAGCACATTGCACACCGTATCCGAAATGGTTTTTGGTTATTGACCCTCCGGCCATTGGACTCTGTCAAAATCCTTCATTCCATTGAACACCACTTTAAATCTCCTACAGCCTTCTGAGAAGAAAAGCTGCACCTTCTGTAGTCTCCCCACACAAACGAAGTCACTTA
This sequence comes from Pristis pectinata, assembly GCF_009764475.1. NCBI lineage: Eukaryota > Metazoa > Chordata > Chondrichthyes > Rhinopristiformes > Pristidae > Pristis > Pristis pectinata. Next base: position 120,226,435 of record NC_067407.1, read on the forward strand.
TCCTTAACTAAGTCTGAACCGATGCCGAATAGACATAATAGACACTGGCTAGGCTGAGACCTAATCAATTCTTTAGCGTGACTGGACATTCAGTTCAAATAATGGGATACATGTTGGCCAGGACAGGGAAAAGTGCTGAATTCTTCTTCAAAACAGTGTCCTTGGATATTTTACATCCATCCATGAGGGCAGATGGGCCCCTAGTTTAACGTCTCATCTGGAAGATGACTGCCTCTGACATCTCCATGCTCCCTCAGTGCCGCACTGAAGTGTAAACCAGATTTAGTGCTCAAACTTCTACAGCTGTACAGGCCATGGGTGAGGTCACACCTGGAGTATTGCATACAAGTTTGGTCTAAAATAACAACAGAAAATGCTGCAAATACTCAGGTCAGCCAGCATCTGCGGGAAGAGAAAAAGAGTTAATGTTTCAGGTTGAAGACAAACAGAACTGGGAAGGTGAGAAAACAGATTAGTTATAAGTTGAAGCTGCCTGACCAGCTGAGTGCTCCCAGCATTTTCTGTTTTTATTTCAGGCTTCCAGCATCTGGAAGTATTTGTGATTTTCAAATATAGTTTTGGTCTCCTTATGTACGGAGGAATTGCAATGGAGGCAGTGCAGAGAAGGTTCCCGGGATGAACGGGTTGTCTTATCGGGAAGGACTGAGCAGTTTGGGCTTACACCAATTGAATCACACAATCATAAAATGATTACATTGGGGAAGGAGGCCATTTGGCCCATCAAGTCCATACTGGCTCTACATGAGAGTAATACACCTAGTCCCACTCCCCCACCCTCTCCCCTCAGCCCTGCAAATTCTTTCCTTTCAAATGTTTCTAACTCCCTTTTCGAATGTTCACATTTAATCTGCTTCTACTGCTGTGCCTGGCAGTGCAATCCTGACCCTAACTACTCCCTAAGTTAAAAGAAATCCTCATCAGAGTTTAGAAAAGTGAGAAGAATTGCACTGAAACACAAGAAGTTCCAAGGAGGCTTGACAGGGTAGATGCTGAGAAGATGTTGCAGCCCCAGTGTGGACCCTAAACTTATAGGCATAGTTTCAGAGAAAGCGGTCACTCATTTAAGGTGGAGATGAGGAGGATTTTTTTCTCTGTGTTGTGAATCTGTAGACTTCTCTGCCCCAGAGAGTTGTAGAGGCTGAGTTATTGAATATTTCAAGAATGAAGTATTAGATTTTTTGTACAACAGTGGAGTTAAGGGTCATGAGGATCGTGCAGGAAGGTGGAGTTGAGGTCAAGATCAGATCAGCCATAATTTATTGAATGGCAGACCATGTGGTCTACTCCTGCTTCCAATTCTTAAGTATTGGTATTGGTTTATTATTGTCACTTGTACCTCGGTACAGTGAAAAAACTTGTCTTGCATGCCGATCGTACAGGTCAATTCATTACACAGAGCAGTTACATTGAGTTAGTACAGAGTGCATTGAGGTAGTACAGGTAAAAACAATAACAGTACTGAGTAAAGTGTCACAGCTACAGAGAAAGTGCAGTGTAGGTAGACAATAAGGTGCAAGCCTGTATATTCTACCTGATGGGAGAGGAGAGAAAGAATGACCCGGGTGGGTGGGGTCTTTAATTATGCTGGCTGCTTCACCAAGGCAGTGAGAGGTAAAGACAGAGTCCAAGGAGGGGAGGCTGGTTTCCATGACACGCTGGGCTGTGTCTACAACTTTTGAACCTACTATGTGCTGGCTTAGCAAGTATAGAGGTCATGTAGTTGAGAATGTTTGCATTTACCTGATGTTAAGGCCCTTGTACTTTATGTTCCAGTAAATGCTTCCCAGCACACGACCTTATCCGCCACTATCCATCTCCTACCCCTCTTCACAACACACACCCTCATCATTCAGTGTTGTGGCCGTTGAAACCCAAAACTATGTGAGCCCTGTAGTAAGATGACAAATATTTGAAGCAGTCACCTCTTTATCTCTTTCATCCCCATTTGGTTACATTATGGAGTTTTCCTCATGGCCCAGAGAACATCCCTAAATCACTGGGGTTTTGGTAATTTTGCTAAATTATCAAAGAGTCTGGGCAAATCCAATGAGCTCCAGGTTTGGCAGTCATTGTTTTAAACACTGAGCAAAACTTCCATGCTTTTACACTCTGATTTTTTTCCTCCTTAATCTTCATTGTAGTACTTCAAATGAGTTTACAGTAACCATTTTGTTCAAATTAGCAATCAAATTGTTTATCTTGGAGACACAAGAGACAGCAGATGCTAGAATCTGAAGCAACGCACAAAAAGCTGGAGAAACTCAGTGGGTCAAGGAGCATCTATGGAGGGAAATGAACAGTTCACGTTTCAGTCAAAACCCTTCACCTGGAGTTCAGGTGAAGGGACTCAATCCGAAATGTTGATTGTCCATTGCCTCCATGAATGTTGCCTGTTCAGCTTGCTGGCCATTTTCTTCTCCTGTTCTCCATTATGTTTGCATCCTTGGACACTTAAGCATGTAGGAACACACTAAGGAGGGCAAAAGTACATTGTATTGAAAAGCTTTATATTTGTGAACTTCAATGAAATCTGTTGAAAGATTGTACAGTTTTATGTTTAGTTAGTAATAGAAGAGACGGGGAGCAGTTTTGGTCCAGCTTCGCATGCGTCTGATAGGCTCATATGTTCCTGGTCCTGGTGTTTTCTGTAAATACATAAAGAATGGTTTAACCACAGGGAGATAAAATAATAAACTTGCCTAATTCACTGTTTTATAGGCCAGGATCACAGATAAAATCCATTCTCACCCTGCTGTGTTGGTCTGAACGTAATACATGAATGTAGTTGGTCATGAGTCGGTCATGTACTGAATGTAATGCATGAATGAATGAATCCCTGCTCTAATTTCTTTAGTGGCTTGCCACAACACCTCTGTGCTTCCTGATGAATGGCACCTCGGTTAGAGAACTCAAACTTCCACATAAAACGCTTCCAGAAAACTATGTACAAGTATATAGTTCCATAAAAGTAGCAACACAGCTTCACAGGGTGGTGAAGAAGGCACTTGACGCACTTGCCTTCATTGGTCAGGACACAGAGTTGGGACATCATGTTACAATTGTATAAGATGTTTGTGAGACCACACTTGGATTATTGTGCGCAGTTCTGGTCGCCTAGTTATAGGAAAGATTACAGAAAAAATTCACAGGGATGCTACCAGGACTAGAGAGCTTCAGTTATAAGGAAAGACTGGATGGGCTGGGGCTATTTTCCTTGCTGCATAGGAGGCCGAGGAGTGACCTTTTAAAGGTATATAAAATCATATATATTGAGGGGCACAGATAAGGTGAATGGTTACAGTCTTTTTCCCAGGGTAGAGGAGTCTAAAACTCAAGGGCATTGATTTAAGGTGAGAGGGTAAAGAGTTAAGGGGAACCTGAAGGGTAACATTGTCATTCAGAGGGTGGTGGCTATGTGGAATGAGTGGCCACAGGAAGTTGTAGCAGCCGGTACAATTATAACGTTTAAAAGACATTTGGACAGATATATGGATAGGAAAGGTTTAGAGGACCAAACACAGGCAAATGGGACTAGTTCAGGCGGGCAACTTAGTTGGCATGGACGACTTAGGCTGAAGGGCCCATTTCCATGCTCTGTGACTCTCTGACTTTGCTGTAAGGGTCTCCATTTTGCAAACATAACCAGTGACATACAGATCATCTTAACATATTTTGTGAGATCATGACATTTCTTTCACTGTTACTCTATTGTGTGGGGATTCTCACTCCTGGAGATCACCACAGTAGCCACCTCCTTCCAGGCCTTTTATGCTGGGGCCTGACAGGTCTCCTGATATATGGAACCTTCCCCCTGTGCATTTATGTTAGTTACACACCACAGAAACAGGCCCTTTGGCCCAACTCATCCATGCCGATCAAGATTCCCATCTAAGCTAGGCCCATTTGCCTGCATTTGGCCCATATCCCTCTGAACTATTCCTATGCATGTAGCTGTCCAAGTATCTTTTACATGTTGTTAATGTACCCGCCTCAACCACTTGCTTTGGCAGCTCATTCCATATACGGACCACCCTCTGGGTGAAAAAGTTGCCCCTCAGGTTCTTATTAAATCTCTTTTTCCTGACCAGAGCCTCAATATCCCTCGTCATCCAGGGTTCCCTGCTCCTGCCAGCCCTGCCCTTCACTCTAACAGCAATATGCAGACCTTGAGCTCTCATTATTTCACTTCTAAAAAAAAACTTCTAAAAGCCTCCCACTTTTTTTATTTCAAAAATAAACTGTATTCATAATAAAAAATATATACAAAGGAAGAAACAGTGCAAAAACAAAATCTTAACATTCATGGTTGTTACATTCAGTAGTGTAAACTTTAAAGGGAAAGACACACAAACAAACATAACACCATTGCCACTTACATGTGATGATACCCCTTTCATTGTTCGAGTGGCTTCCTAAACCAGCTCTGCCCCTCCAACTGTGGTAGCAGAAGGAGCCTAGACCGTGGCCCTTCCCCACAGAGCCTTAGCATTGGTTGCACCGAGCTCCAGTGTGTCCCTCAACACGTAAGCCTCCCACTTCCCGGACATTCCTTTGCCTGTGAATAATGCTACTTCAATCAACTTTTGCAAGTACTTTGACCGGGATTTGCATGTCCCTTTGAGTAAATATGGGAAGCTGCTCATTCCCCTGCAGCCTCTATCCTTTCCTTGAATATGTGTTCCTGCTGTCTAGCTGTCATAGAACCATAGAACCATAGAACCATACAGCACAAAACAGGCCCTTCGGCCCACCGTGTCGTGCTGTCCATCAGACCACCCTCACACTACCTAACCCCTTCCTCCCGCATATCCCTCTATCTCACGTTCCTCCATATGCCTATCCAACAAGCTCTTGAACCTGTCCAATGTATCTGCCTCCACCACCACCCCAGGCAGTGCATTCCATGCACCAACCACTCTTTGGGTGAAAAACCTCCCTCTGACATCTCCCCTGAACCTCCCACCCATAACCTTAAAGCCATGACCTCTCGTCTTGAGCATTGGTGCCCTGGGAAGGAGGTGCTGACTGTCTACTCTACCTATTCCTCTCAATATTTTATATACCTCTATCATGTCTCCTCTCATCCTCCTCCTTTCCAGTGAATAAAGCCCTAGCACCTTAAGCCTCTCCTCATATTCAATACTCTCCAATCCAGGCAGCATCCTGGTAAATCTCCTCTGCACCCTCTCCAACGTCTCCACATCCTTCCTATAATGAGGCGACCAGAACTGAACACAGTACTCTAAGTGTGGTCTAACTAGAGTTTTGTAAAGCTGCATCATAACCTCGCGGCTCTTAAACTCAATCCCGCGACTTATGAAAGCCAACATCCCATTGGCCTTCTTAACTGCTCTTTCCACCTGTGAGGCAACTTTCAACGAACTGTGAATATGAACCCCCAGATCCCTCTGCTCCTCCACACTGCCAAGTACCTTGCCGTTTACCCTGTACTCTGCCCTGGAGTTTGTCCTTCCAAAGTGTACCACCTCACACTTCTCCGATTGAACTCCATCTGCCACTTGTCAGCCCAGCTCTGCATCCTATCAATATCCCTCTGTAAGCTCCGACAGCCCTCCACACTATCCACAACACCGCCTATCTTAGTGTCGTCTGCAAACTTACTAACCCAGCCCTCCACCCCCTCATCTAAGTCATCTATAAATATCACAAAAAGTAGAGGTCCCAGAACCGATCCCTGCGGGACACCACTAGACACTGCCTTCCAATCCGAGGGCACTCCTTCCACCACAACCCTCTGCTTTCTACATGCAAGCCAATTCCTAATCCACACAGCCAAGCTTCCTTGGATCCCTTGGCCTCTGACCTTCTGAAGAAGCCTACTATGAGGAACCTTATCAAACGCCTTACTAAAATCCATGTAAACCACATCCACCACACTGCCCTCATCAATCTTCCTGGTCACCTCCTCAAAGAACTCTATCAGGCTTGTGAGGCAAGATCTTCCCTTCACAAAGCCATGCTGGCTGTCCCTAATCAGTCCATGATTCTCAAGGTGTTCATAAATCCTATCCCTTAGAATCCTTTCTAACAGCTTACCCACCACAGACGTGAGACTCACCGGTCTATAATTCCCTGGCCTATCCCTATTAGCTTTTTTGAACAAGGGGACCACATTCGCAACCCTCCAATCCTCCGGCACCACCCCCGTAGACAACGAGGACTCAAAGATCCTTACCAGTGGTTCAGCAATCTTCTCCCTAGCCTCTCGAAGCAGCCTGGGGAAAATCCCGTCAGGCCCCGGAGATTTATCTGTCTTAATATTATTTAACAACTTCAACACATCCTCTCTCTTGATACCAACAACCTCGAGAACATTACCCCTACCAGCACTCCCTTCCGCATCATCAAGACCCCTCTCCCTGGTGAATACCGAAGAGAAGTACTCATTGAGAACTTCTCCCACTTATGCCGCCTCCAGGCAAATTCTCCCACCTTTGTCCTTAATCGGACCTACCTTCACCCTAGCCATCCTCCTACCCTTCACGTACTTGAAAAAGGCCTTGGGATTTTCCTTAACCCTACTAGCCAAAGCCTTTTCATGTCCCCTTCTAGCTCTCCTCAGCCCTTTCTTAAGTTCCTTCCTCGCTACCCTATATTCCTCACGGGCCCTGTCTGAACCTTGCTGCTTATACCTCACGTATGCTACCTTCTTCTCCCTAACAAGTCGTTCCACCTCTCTCGTCACCCACGGTTCCTTCACCCTGCCATTCCTTCTCTGTCTCACCAGGACATATTTATCCCTAACATCCTGCATAAGATCCCTGAATATCGACCACATCCCCATGGTACATTTTCCTTCAAAAAGGACATCCCAATTTACACTCCCAAGTTCTCTCCTTATAGCCTCGTAGTTAGCCCTTCCCCAATTGAAAAACCTCTTGTCCTCTCTGCACCTGTCCCTGTCCATGACAATTTTAAAGGTTATGGAGCAATGGTCACTGTCCCCCAAATGCTCACCCACCAATAGATCCTTCACCTGTCCCGGTTCATTTCCTAAAACTAGATCTAACATGGCATTCCCTCTAGTCGGCCTGTCAACATACTGCGTCAGGAATCCCTCCTGGACACACTTAACAAATTCTGTCCCATCTAAACCTTTGGCACTAAGCAGGTTCCAGTCTATATTTGGGAAGTTGAAGTCTCCCATTATAATAACCCTGTTATTTCTGCTTCTCTCCAAACACTGCCTGCCAATCTGCTCCTCTATATCTCTACTGCTACCGGGCGGCCTATAGAATACTCCTAGTAGAGTAACTGCTCCTTTCTTGTTCCTTAACTCCACCCATACGGACTCTAGAGATGATCCTTCTACAACATCCATCTTTTCCACAACCGTAACAGTGTCCCTGACCAGTATCGCCACCCCTCCACCTCTTCTCCCCCCTTCCCTATCCCTCTTAAAACACCGAAAACCAGGAATATTCAATATCCATTCCTCTCCTGACGTCAGCCACGTCTCAGTAATAGCCACGATATCATAGTCCCCCATAGTTATCCAAGCCCTCAGTTCATCCCCCTTATTCCTGACACTTCTTGCATTTAAGTAAACACACTTCAGTCCATCTATCTTACTACTTTTACAGCCTGTATTCTGCTTCTCCTTCCCCAAAGCCTCCCTACCTGTTTGATCTAACTTTTCCCCATTCCCTTCTTCCTCTGACCTACTCCTCCGGTTCCCATTAAGGACTGCCATTCTCTGGGTTGCCATGCAGCAAAGTATCAGAAGACATGCAAAAGTGGATGCGGTCCTGTTGGGAATTACTTATGTCCCACTTTAGTGCTTCTTCCAAGGGTGTAACTACTTCAATGCAGTTTCAAATTGGATTTTGGGCAATTTCACATTATTTTGCTGGGGCCAAATAAGGCATTGGTGGTAAATGCATCCATGTTTTAGTGTACCAAAAAATGGGTGAAATCTAATTTCTCAGCAAAGGAATTATGTTTCTTGACATTAGCAATCTTCATCTCAAAAAAGCCTAAAGGGTATAAATAAATAGAAACAAGTACAAGCATTTATATATGCAAGCTGACTCACTTCTTCAATGAGCCTTGCTTAAGATAAGGAAATCCCTAATCAAGATTAGGCTTGTTCACAGAAACTTTTAAAAGGTCACTCTTAAGATGGAATACCTCTGATTATTAAACTTGTTTTTAAAGCTCCACAATGGTGCCCAATACTCCAAAATGAGAAAAGATGAGTTTACTACTTTCAGTCAAGCCGTTTCTAACCTTTAAATGCAAAAAAGCTATTGCATTGACATTAATTACATGAATTGCTTTGATGGTGCACAACCTACTACCCAACAACTGTAATACTATTCATAAAAAAGGATAGACTATGCTGTAGAAATTCTTACCTACACTGCATATTTGAATTTTCCAGCAGCAATCACTGGATAATAGTAAAGTTTGGGACAGTTGCTAACTTTTTCTCTCCTTAACTTAAGAATATTAAGACCAACTGGGCAGTCACATTGCTCCCGATGTCTGAGTTTACACTAAGGATAGAACATTGGATCTCTGGGCTCTATCTGAATGAGTTTCAAATTGCCAGCTTACCAGTTGATAATATTTTGGCCATTTTTAAAATATGATATTCATTGTTAGAGAAGTTTCATGACAAGTTTGGCTTTTTAAATGTTTAACAAAAGCAAGACTTGCATTTGTAGAGCATCATTCAAATCCTTCCATCACATCTCAAAGTGTTTTACAGTCAAAGAAGTGCTTTTGATGCATGATCTCTGTTGTAATGTAGTAAACATGGCAGCCATTTTTCACACAGCAAGGTCCCATAGATAGAATTGTTTTATTGACCAGATATTCAACTTGAGAATTGAGCTTGAGAGATAAATGTTAGTCAGGACAGTAGGGGAAACTCTCTTGTCTCCTTTAGATAGTACCATACGATATTATACATCCACCTAAGAAAGCAGATGGGTCCTTGTTTTACTCATACTTAACAGTGCACATTCTGCATTCCACTGGAGCGACAGCCTAGATTGTCCTGCTTAAGTCTCTTGACTTCAATGTTAATGATACTCAAGATTCTGAATATCCACACAATTGCGGTGTGTACATCTCTTTCCTTTGCCCACATAAATTGTTTCCTACTCCCATATTTAAGCAGGCTTTTTTTGTTTTGGCAGTCACTGTATATGCCTTAAGGGCTGGAAAATACACTGAAAAAATGTGAAACTCGAAGAAATGTTGGAAACAGTTTCATACCTTATGCATTTATGTGGCTGCATCCTTTAAGTGTTTCTGGCATCTTTTACAAGTTGATGAGCAGCCAGCTCAGCTGAAAATTTAAGTTGGGTTGGCCATGGAAAACTCAGATCACTCAGTTCCAGATCAGCCAACATTGGCTCATTACAGCCGAGCTTTCTACTCTCATGTTGGAAAATGTATCAAAACTGTTCCTAGTCAGTGGCAATACACGCTGAAATATGACGTACTCTGTACAGCCTTCAGCCAACCATTTGCATGCTTCAGTAATCCAATTGCACTTGCTTTTGAAGATGTGTTGTCACATTTTGAGCTCATTTTTCCAGATCAATATGTAAAGCAATGCTTTATTTATAAAAGCTCAGAGGCTATCTTTTTATACTCACACTGGTACTGGGTAAAAATCGAGGCACTTTTGATTGAAAGGAGGAACTCATAATCTGTGACAGAGTTTGATCCTTCACATTATATTGGCCTGGTGCTGGCCCTTCTTTCTGCAGGAGGGAGGAAAGATAATCAGCAAATGATCCAGCTAAATCACTGTCAAATACTGGCAAAGCAACAGGTCTCTCCTGCTGGGGTACTTTTCCACAATCGGTAGCAGCCCGTACAGCCACACTCAAGTAACTATTCTTCATGTGTGAGGCCAGATGGTCAATTTTTGGCAGCATAAACCCAATGCTGTGCTGACCAGATGTCTAGGCAAGCACATTATGAAGCAGTACTTAGCTCAGGAATGAGTTCTCTTACTTTGCAGTGCTTTAATTAATCTTTATGTGGGACTGAATAGGGAACATGTATGAATTCACTTTCACAACAAGGAAAATTGAAGTACATTATTAGTTATTTTGTTTTATTCGTAGAATTCTTCCGTTTCAACCTCAAAATTGTGTTTTTAAATGAGACAGACAAAGAAACACAAAAAGATCAAAAATACAGTAAGAAAATGAAAATCCAAACTGGTGAAACTTTCATGGAGGGATGAACCCATGAGCGCTCAATATTTAGTAAATGTACTTGCAAAACTCCTGTTCCTTTCACATGATAAAACAAAATAATACAGTCATAATCTATGCTAGAGGTGTTTTCAGATTTTTTTTATATTTTAAAGTGCAATATTTGGCATACAAGCATGCATGCATGGTGATGAGAAATAATTTATGAAAATATTATAACTCAGTATACGCATTCAACTAAGTGTAACTTTGTATACCCTACTAACAAATTAACAGGAAAGATAGGATGTCTAGTTTAGCACCCTTCCCCATTTAATGGCTTCTTGTAATCTCTAAAAGAAGAAAAGGGATGCCTCCCACAAGTGATTTCAGTAGGCAGTCGATGTGATATTGTCATATGGCCTGATACTCATGACCAAAATCATATTTCTCATCTTCTTCTATTTGTGGAGCAGGTGGTTGCAATGCCTCTTCTCTGTGCAGGTTCGATTAAGCAACATCTGCTGTCTTCAAGGGAAGTTGAAGCCAAGGGGTTCTGCTTTTGGGCCAGTGAGGAGGTTATGTTTATTTATGCTGCATGCATCCTAATGGAAAAGTGGGTCGATATTAACTGTATGAATATTATCCCAGTATATATAGAGATATCGTCAAATGAATCTAAGAGAGCAACGGGAATGGATCATTTAAGGTATATGCAGCCTTGAGTGTTCTGTAGATATTACACCTGATACTGAGCATAATTGGGACTGGGAGTGGAGAGGTATTAACAGATAACTACAATGTCTCTGCCTTGTGTAGTAACATACTTTTTTTCAACAATTCCTGTGCTTTATTTTTCTTAAATAATGTGGCTGTTATCTTGAACAAGGGTTTCTATACTCTGTGACGCTGATTTTTGTTCAATAGTTTTTACCATGTCCCAACTTACTACCTTGGTCTTCACTGTATGCTGAATCACAAGGCAATAACGGTTTATTCACAAACGTAAAGTGGGCACAGAATATTAACCAGAATCAGTCCTAAAGTTGCTGTTTAAAGACAGACCAAGTGCTGGTATATGGGATTAGTATAGATGGATACTTGATGGTCTGTATCAACAAGGTGAACTGCAGAGCCTGTTTCTGTGTTGTTTAACTGTACGACTTTGTTACTAGAATATCAATAACCTGTCAAAAATAAAGCAATTTTCTTTGATATGACAGCACCCAGCAAAAGAATATACAATACGTAAAGCTCTCTTCAAATGGCTAGAGGAGAATAACCAAGAATTTGGAAAAGCAGCTTGTTAACCTGCGCATTCTCTTCAATCATGAGCTTTTAAAAAAAACTTGCGCGAGTTTTGGTTTTCCCCAACCTTTCACTGCAATTGAACACCTGGTGACACTTATCAAGGATTTTCTCTTCTTTCCAGCACACTATAGAAAAACCCTTATTAATCAGTTCCTCTCTCAGCCAGGGGATTGTGGGTTTAAGTCCAACTCAAAGCTTTGAGCACATAATCTAGGCCCACAATTGATTGTAGGCACATGGGAGCATTGCATTGTCAGAGCCGTTAACTTTATTAGATGGGACATTTAATCAGAGCTCTGTCTGCTTTAGATCCCATGACTGTTCTGCAGAACAGTGGAGCTTCCAACCCCCAATGACTTTTCCAGTATATATATATATATCACTAAAACAAATCATTGATCATTAACATATTGCTCGTTGCTGGAGCCTGAAAATTTAATACTGCATTTCATAACAGTGGCTATGCTACAAAATATATCTTATTGGCCACAAAGCCCTTTATGTTGCCCTGAGTTCTTATACGTGCTATATAAATACAGTTTTCTTTCACCTGAGTAAACTAAACAAGTAGAACTTGAAACAAATAATTACATCAGTACATAGAGAGAAGAAACAAGTGAATAAATGTTTATTGTTCATTGTAAACAATATATTTTGTTTCTCAATTGCATCCCGATGTAATTTTAATTTTCACCTGAATTTGAAGGTTTTTTTTAAGAAGGAAGGAACTTAGAATGAAGAATTTATCATAGGAAGCGACAATGTGAACAGTTACCCGCTTGTGACTGAACACATGCTTGAGGGCATTCAGATTTTATCTAGCTGCACTGGTACAATGCAAATTGATGTCATCTGGGTAATGAATCTTCTGAGCTTTCACATGACAAAAGACTTACATATTACATTAATAAATCTACTCAAATGTCAGGACTGATTTTCCTTGATGTAATACTGCTCCAAAATTAACCCTCACTTACAACATGACCTTCTCAAACAGGTAAAATTCAAATAGTAAATTAAAGGATTGTATCTGGGAAATTTCTGGTGTTCATCTTATGTTGCACCGGCATCCCTCCCCAGTTACTGAGGAAATTCTGTGGCTGGGGAGGATAGTTGGCAAGAACATGGAATGAATGCCAGTAATTTACCAATTATAACTCATCAGCAGCTTTGCCAGAAGTCCAGTGGGAATCTCATAAAAAGTTACACAGTGATAGCTGTGTAGGTCATTTGTTGAAGTTTTGATGACTCTTCCACGGAGACACAAGAGCCTGCAGATGCTGGAATCGGGAGCAAAAAAACGAGCTGCTGTTGGAAGTCAGTGGGTCAGGCAGCATCTGTGGAGGGAAATGGACAGTCGACATTTCGGGTCAACCTGAAATGTTGACTGTCCATCTCCCTCTCCAAATGCTGCCTGACCCACTGAGTATCTCCAGCAGCTCGTTTTTTTCCTTCAAGTTCCAGCATTTGCAGTCCCTCGTGTATCCATTTTACTACTCCACTGCAATGGCTCTACCATATTGCTTTTAAATTTGCTTTCAGAGTGCTGGGGAAACCAGTGGTATTTTCTGCCCATTTGTGGTGCCACTGAGACCACTGAGAATAAACAGACAATGACAAAAATCAGCTGGGATTTATGGTAATCAGGCTGTTATAGCCAGAAGAATTTCAAACTATGTTACATTGGAATTTGAATTCACACTTTTAGAAATATAGATGTGGCCAAATCTTGGGCATGTGAGCACAGACTGCACAATTTTTGCAGCTGTATGATAAGCCCTAGCACGCTTAATGTTGGGCTTTCAATGGGGTCAGTGATCTGCACAGAGCTGCTGGCAAATCATAACTGAAGATCAGTGGCAGCTGTTAGGTAAGGGAGCGATTGGATTTCAAACCACAGGGAGACATAGATATCTGAGGAAAAATGTACAGGACCCTAATTAGTCATTCTGCACTTAAGATGAACCCATATTTCCAGCATTTGTGCCTTATCAAATATGACTGCTTATCTGGCAGGAAATAGTGAGTGATTCCAGCCCAGCATCCTAGATGCATAGGAGAAAATTTAATGCTAGCTCTGTTGCTCAAGTTCTAGGCCACACTTTGATTGACAGTCAGGTATCATAACTATTAGGCTTCCATAATCAAATCTCCTCACTGAAGATATGACTTGGAATTTTCTCTAGGGGTGGAGGCAGTGGTAATTTCATCCACTTCCTGGCTGCCTAACCAATTACTAAAACTGAGGGGCCATTGCGACAGTCATTCATGGACTTCATAGTTGTGTTACCTCTTGAGCCCTAATATACTACTAACAAGATGTAATTAGGCAGTATAATATTATGCTTAAAGTGAAGCCGTTAGATTTTCCTAAACTAGATTTCTGGCTCTGAAAACACCAAGAAGAACCACTTGAACTTACTGCACAGGAGGAAGCCATTTGGTCTAGCATGTCCATACCAGCCAAAATAGAGGTTTAAAGCTAATCCCACTTGCCAGTTTGCAGTCCATAACTACAACATTTCAAGTGCTCTTCCAGTTACATTTTAAATATGACAAGGGTTTGTGCCCCCAGCACCTATTCAGACAGTGAGTTTTAGACCCCAATCACCCTGCTGAAAAAAATGCTCCCAACTCCCCTGTAGTACTCCTATCAATAACCTTAAATCTATACACCTCGGGGGAACTAGACCTTGCCTAGGCTCTCATTGTTTTATACACCTCAATTAAATCTCTCTTCAGTCTTATTTGCTTCCAGAAAACAACTTCAGTTGAGTTGGTCTACTCTGCTAACTAAAATTCTCCAGCCCTAGCAACTTCCTCAAAAATCTCCTCTGCATGTTCTCTGGTGCAGTCACATCCTTTCTGTAATATGGAGACCAGAACTGTATACAGTTCCCTAGCAATGGAGGTTTATAAAGCCTTATATATTGTACCTTGGCCAAGAAAGGCAAGTATCCCACATGCGTTCCTAACCAATTGATCTACCTATTACTTTCAGGAATTTGTGGGCATGCATACCAACTATACACTAAATCCATCGTAGATCCATCATCCCATAAAGCTATCGGGGATGCCAAGAGACAATACCAGTCCAAAATTGAGTCCCAGACCAGCCATCAGCTGTGGCAGGGCTTACATGCTGTAACAGGCTACTAAACAAAGTTGTGCAGTGTCACTGACAACAGCGCATACCTTCCTGATGAGCTTAACGCATTCTATGCATGTTTTGAACAGAAGGGTATTGGAATGTCACCACCCGTCCTGACAGCCTCCAATGCACCTGAACCCACAGTCACTGTGGCAGACGTAAAATCAGTCTTCCAGATCGTGAACTTGTGGAAAACATATGGCTCAGATGGTATCCTGGCCATGTCCTTAGATCCTGAGCAGATCAGCTGTCGGGGATATTTGCAGACATTTTTAACCTCTCCCTGCTTCAATCTGAGGTTCCAACCTGCTTTAAGAAGACCACTATCGTCCTGGTACCTAAGAGAAACAAGGTAATGTGTCTTAATGACTACCACCTGGTGGCTCTGACATTCACTGTCATGAAGTACTTCAAGAAGCTGGTCATGGCACGCATTAACTCCAGTCTCCCAGACAACCTCGACCCACTGCAATTTGCCTACCGCAAAAACAGGTCTGCGGCAGATGCCATCTCCCTGGCGCTACACTCATCTCTGGAGCATCTGGACAATAAAGGCACCTACGTTAACTATTGTTTATTGACTACAGCTCCACCTTCAATACCATTATTCCAAGCAAACTCATCTCCAAACTTCTAGACCTGGGACTCAACACTTCCCTTTGCAGCTGGATCTTGACTTTCTGACCAACAGACCGCAATTAGTAAGGCTATGTAGCAATACCTCTGTCACCAATATCCTCAACACTGATGTCCCACAAGGCTGTGTCCTCAGCCCACTACTCTACTCCCTATATACTCACAACTGTGTGGCCAGATTCTGCTCTAACTCCATCTACAAGTTTGCAGATGATACCATTGTAGTGCGCCAAGTATCAAATAACGATGAGTCAGAGTACAGGAAGGAGATAGAGAGCTTAGTGACACCCCTCTCATGACAACAACCTTTCCCTCAATGTCAGCAAAACAAAACAACTGGTTATTGACTTCAAGAATGGGGCAGTGCACACTTCTGCTTACATCAACAGTGCTGAGGTCGAGAGAGTTGAGAGCTTCCGATCTGCTCTTGTAGGTGTGATATTTATGAGCTAGTCACATTGAGTTTCTGGTTAGTGGTGGCCCCCAGGATGTCGATAGTGGGTGATTTGGGAATTGAATATCAAGGATTGTTGGTTAGACTGTCTCCTTGATGTAGGTGATCATTGCCTGGCACTTTGGGCATGCAAATACTGATCTGCCCATGTCTAACTGCTGACTGTTGTTTAGGTCTTTCTACATGAAGCCTGGACTGATTCATTTGTTGAGGAGGTGCGAACACTGTGGAATCATCAGTGAACTTCTCTGGTTCTGACCTTTTGAAGGAAAGAAGGTCAATGATGAAGCAACTGACAATGGTTGGGCCTGGGACACAATCTGAGGAACTTTGCAGCAATAATTAAGAGCTGGGATAATTAAGGTCCAACACCACAAAGACCTTCCTTTGTACTAGGTATTTAACATTGGTATTTGTCACCCCTCCCACTTTGATTTCCAGTGATTTCAGTAGTTGGCATTGCTGTGAGGGCTCCTAAAGGGTCTCAAAACTCAACATCTTTGGAATATTGAATATAAAAAATGCTGACTTTAATGTCTCCAAAAGACTGCTGTGGTCCATGACAAAGTGTGTGATGGGTGTAAATTAGCACAAGAAGCTGAGATGTGAATTATGGAGGCCAATGGGTTAATCTGTGATCATTTCAAAATCAATCAAACAAGAAGGAGATTTGCTCATATTAGAAATCTCTTCATCGGATCTTGAAATCTGTTCAAACACATTTGCTAAGTGTTCTACCACTAACAACTACTTATTCATTCATTTTGGTCTCATTCTATGAAAATTCCTTCCTCAAGATCTCAACCCTGACATTTCCCTCACAGTCATTCAAAACCTCCTTAAAACTTTACTCATCTAGTTTACTTGTCAGCACACTACCCCAACTCCAGTTCTGCCCTTTGTTTGATCACTTGCTCTACAATTTTTCAAAGAAATGAAAGTAAATTTGCAGAGGTTATTCAGGGGATGACTCAGCAGTTCTGATAAGAACCATTCTGATAAAGGGTCTTGGACCTGAAATATTAACTCTGTTTCTCCTTCCGCAGATACTGCCTGATTTGCAGAACGCTTCCAGCATTTTCTGTCTTTATTTCAGATTTCCAGCATCTGCAGTTTTTATTTTATTTTGATTCAGGAATCAGATCATTCTTGCTGCCCTGAGATTTACCAATATCCCCAGTCTTTTAAAGTATGCCAGTAAACCAGTAACAGATATCCCATGTTAGATATTTACCCAGATGACAACCTCTGGGGAAGCTTTTTGATGGTGTGTACTCTCTTTGGTTGTAACAATGATTCAAATCTTACTGGAGTCATTTGGCTGGACTCAGCTAAGACCCAAGCATTAAAACTACCTGGGTCTCATTACACCTGGATCACTTTCTGGCTGGAAACCTGCTGACATAAAGCCTATGCCACTGATTCTTTCTCCACAGTAATGTTTACATTTCTGAAATCACAAAATCTGTCTCCATGCTCCTGTAGATCTATAAATTCTGTAGCCACACCCAAAACCTTACTACTCACTGGTCAGTGAACTTCCAAACACAAGTCTTCCCAGACCTTGCTGCTCACATATTAATGTTAAAACCAAGTTGATTGTGATCATATGAAGGGTTGGATATGTGTGACTCTTAGATCACTCCTGCCCTGTAGAGCTTTTTTAATGTTACTCCCCTGTAATTTGATTCCCAATGCCACACATCAATATTTGCCTGCTGGTGGAGGCAGGAGTGAAAATAAAAAAATGGGACCAATCTCCAACAACTGGAGAGATACCAGAACAGATTTTTCACACAAGCAATTGGTGGCAATTTATTTGCAAAACTCCAAATGCCCATTGGCTTCCTACCATGCTTGGGAATGAAAATTTTCTACACAATTTTTTATTTACTTAATAACAAAACAGTTCCCTTGAATTATTTGCTTTTAAGAGCTGGGGGCCTTTTAATGATTGGTGGATGTTTTTAGCTTCTCCCAGTGGTGACATCACTGCCTTAATGTAATGACTTCTAACGAACCATGTGCAGATGAGGTTCTGTTTGTGCTATCCTTTCCTTTCATAAAGCAGCAGTCTGTGTACAAAACAAATTAACTACAAGAAGCAGCAGACACTGTGGACTCTTGGGCTCAGCTTCAGCAGAAGACATGATTAACTTACCTAACATGTTTAGGGCAGTGTGAATTTAAACTAACAGGGAATATTTTTGTTTCCATATTTAGCTACTGAGATAATTCAGTCAATGGGTGGTTCAGCGGCAGCTGTGGGGCAGGGGTGATTGTGTTGATAAGTCTTGGTGGGAATAGATGATGTCCTTCTGTGGGTCCCTGTGGCTTGAACAGTCTCATGCCCTACTCCTGCTCCTATTTTCTTGTGTGTGATGGGGAACATCAATGATCTGAGCATGCACTGCCTGCCGGGGGATTGGGTAGATAAAGGTTCAACCATCTGCTGCCGCTCAGACTGCTCCACATGTTCTTTCATCCTCCAGTCATGAAGCTGAGCAGACTGACAGAATCCTAATCACAGGTGTCTATTCCTTTTGACTCAGCTCTCTGCACAATCCGAACTTGAGTCTGGAAACAGAAGTCATCATTCCATTAGCCTATTCATTACCTGCTGAACCTGTTTGCTAGTTTTTTGTGTTTCATGTACAAGGACCGTCAAATCCCCTTACGCTGTAGCTTTCTGCAGTCTTTCTCCATTTAAATAAAAAATTGTTTCAGCATACTTCCTTCCAAAGTGAAGGACTTCACATTTTCCCATATTATCCTCCATTCACCTACTTTTTGTGCACTCACTTAACCTATCAATATTTCTCTGTAAATGGTTTGTAACCTCCTCACAGCTTGCCTTCCCACCCACTAAGGAGTAAGAGTTACTGGACTGGTCTTTCAGGCACAAACAGCTAAATAATCTCCTCCTGTGCTGTAGAGCTGTGTGTGATCTGTGGCAGTAAATGTGGCAGTACAACTGATTTTAGTGCAAGTGAGGGTAAAAGGAGAAAACCAGCTCCTGCTCATTACACTGAGATTACACAAATCACAGTTGTACCCCATGGACTTTATAAGTGAGAGCAGATTTGAGACAAACTAGTTCCATTGAATGGGCTGTCCAGAACTAGAGAGCACTGTTTAAAATTAGAACCATACTGTTTAGAGTGCGAGAGTAGGGGAGAGTTAGCTGTGGCTCTGTTGTAGTTCTCTTGCCTCCAAGGCAGAAGATTCTGGGTACAAATCTCAAATCAGTGATGTGAAAATGGAAAGGAGACTGGTACTCCAGCACTGGGGAAGATCTGCGCTGGCAGAGGTGCCATATTTTTTGCATGAGGTACTAAACCAAGGAACTTAAAAAAAATCACAAAGCACTATTTCAAAGTGCCAGGATACTACACCTGTTCAATATTTATCCCTTGGTCAACAATTCTAATTATATAACAGATTATAATACTGTTAACTCATTGGCATTTGTGTGAGTTTGCTGTTTGCAAATTGGCGATATTTCTCTTATATTACAGCATTGACTGCATTTCAAAATGTATTTCATTGGCTGTAGAACATTTTGAGATAAATCCAAATCTTTGTTTCCACATGCAGAGGGTGATAGATATGTGGAACTCTTCATTGCAAAAGGCACAGCTACTGGGTCAATTGATAATTCTAAATCTGAGATAGATTTCTTCTGACTAAGGGAAATGGTACAAAGCATGGAAGGAGTTAGGTCAGATCAGCCATGATCTCACTGAATGGTGGAATGGGCTCAATGGGGTACATGGCCTACTCCTGTTCCTAGTCATTCTAGCAAGAAAGCTGAAGACATCAGGTGAGGATTTGATCAAACTAAACGTGATATGGATGAAAAACTTTCAAACATTCACCATCTATTCTTACTCATGAAAAATAGTTGAGATGCTGAAAAGTTGTTGGCACCTGTGGAACTGTAACCCAGAAAGAGGAACTGTTCTGAAAAGAGGGGAAGAGAGAGTAGGACAGCCTTTCTCAAATAATTTGTCCAGCTGAATACATTTAGTTTAGTATGTGTCAGTGAAGATATTTTGAACATCAGCATTCATTTCCATTCCGTTCACATCTCTTTCAAATGATGTATGAAGAAAGCATGATGAACGAATAAACAGTTCTTCATGAGTGGCTGGACAGAGAGTGTCAGCAGGTTATTTAACTGCAATGCATAATTAAGCTTCTTCCTCCCTATGTGTGACCTGATTTTCAGAAGGGTTCACTAGATAGTGATGACGTCAGGAGAACCTTGCCCCAGAGATCCAGCTGCAGGCATTGGAATTGGAATTAGTTTATTATTGTCACATGTACTGAGGTACAGTGAAAAACTTGTCTCACATACCGTTCACAGATCAATTCTTTATACAGTGCATTGAGGTAGTACGTGATAAAACAATAACTGAATGTAGAATAAAGTGTAACAGTTACAGAGAAAGTGCAGTGCAGGTAGACAACAAGGTGCAAGATCACAATGAGGTAGATTGTGAGGTCAAGACTCCATATTATCATACTAGGGTCCTGTTCAATAGTCTAAAAACATTGGGATAGAAGCTATCCTTGAGCCTGGTGGTACGTGCTTTCAGGCTTTTGTATCTTTTGCCTGGTGGGAGGGGGGAGAAGAGAGAATGTCTGGGGTGGATGGGGTCTTTGATTATGCTGGCTGCTTCACCAAGGCAGTGAGAAGTATAGACAGAGTCCATGGAGGCGAGGCTGATTTTCATGATGTGCTGAGCTGTGTCCACAACTCTCTGCAGTTTCTTGCGGTTACAGGTAGAGCAGTTGCATACCAAGCCATGATGCATGCATTGGTGTGTCGATAAAAATTGGTGAGGGTCGACGCCAAATTTCTTTAGCCTCCTCAGGAAGTAGAGGTGCTGGTGAGCTTTCTTAGCCGTGGCACCTATGTGGTTGGACCAGGACAGGCTATTGGTGATGTTCACTCTTTAGAATTTGAAGCTTTCAATCCTCTCGACCTCAGCACCGTTGATGTAGACAGGAGCATGTGCATCTGAAAGCTTAGCTGAAGCTTGGCTTGAAATGGCTGAAAGCTTAGTTCTTATGTGGAAGTGTCCCATCATCTCTGAGCCACTGTAAAAAAGCCATCCAGTCTAATATCATTTTCAGCTCTTGTTACATAGGCTTGAAGATTACATAGGTTCACAGCATTATCCAGCATGGAAACAGGACCTTCAGCCCAACTCATGCATGCCAACCAAGAGGTCCATCTACATATCCCATTTGCCTGTGTTTGACCCATAACCCTCTAAACCTTTCATATCCATGTACCTGTCCAAATGTCCTTTAAATTTTGTAATTTTACCTGTCTCTACCACCTCCTCTGACAGCTCGTTCCATATACCCACAACTCACTGTGTGGAAAATTTGCCCCCTCAGATTCCCTTTAAATCTTTTTGCTCTCACGTTAAACCTTAAACCTATGGCCTCTAGTTTTAGACTTCCCTATCCTGGGAAAAAGACTCTGACTATCCACCTTATCTCTGCCCCTCATAATTTTATAAACCTCTATAATGTCACCCCTCAGCTTCCTTCACTCCAGTGGACACAGTCCCAGCCTATTCAGTCTCTTACAATTCAAGCCCTCCAGTCCAGGCAACATTGCTGTGAACCTCCTCTGCACTCTCTAAAGTTTAATCACATCCTTCTTATACTGTGGTGACCAGAACTGCATAGAATACTTCAAGTGCAGCTAACAAACAACTTGTACAACTGTTAGCATGGCATCCTAACTCCTATACACAATGCCTTGGCCAATGAAGGAAGCATACCATATACCTTCTTCTTCACTCCGCCCTTTGTTGCCGCTTTCACCCCAAGGTCTCACTGTTTGATAACACTCCCTGAGACCCTGCCATTCACTGTGTATGTCCTGCCCTGGTTTAACTTACCAAAATGCATCACTTCTTGCTTGTCTGAGTTAAATTCCATCAGCCATTCCCTTGCCCACTTCCTCAGTTGATCTAGATCCTGTTGTAACCTTAGACAACCTTCTGCACTGTCCACTATACCGCCAATTTTGGTGTCATCTGCAAACTTACTAATGCGACTGGTGGTGGGATCCTGTTGGAGCTGGCAGATATGGTGAAAGATGATATGCTGGATGCAGAGGCTGCTGGGGTGAAAGCTGAGGACCAACAGAACTTTAGCTCTGTTCCATCTTGGGTGGGGTTGGGGCGGTGGGGGGGGGGGGGTGGTGGCGAGGAGAAGCACATCCTTTTTGCCTCCACAGATGCTGTTTGACCCACTGAGTTCTTCCAGTGGTTTATTTTTTGCTCAATTTGCACAGAATCAGAGCTATCATATGGATTATATAAAGACTGGCTTGCAGTTCCTTCTCAAATTCATCCTTCATTACAACTTCAATTAGATGTGTCAATCACATCATTTAAAACAGGCTGTTATTAATTCTTCAGGTAACATATGGCTCACAGCCAATAGCAGTATAGTATAGAGGTATTTAAGATAGTATCGATTGGTGGTATATAATACAGGCCGGTAATCCAGCGGAATAAATCAATGATCCAGAGGCAGGAGTTCAAGTCCCACCAAAGCAGCTGGAGAATTTAAATTCAGTTTATTAAATAAAATCTTACTATCAGTAATAAGTGACATGAAACTACTGGATTGAAATTAAATAAAATCTAGCTGTTAAATGTCTTTCATGGAAGGAATCTTCCTATTTTACATGGTCTAACATGAAACCAGACCTGTAGCAACCATTGCCTCTTGAAATCGAATGAAATGACCAAGCAAACCACTCATTTCAAGGTGAATTAGAGATAGACAACAAAAACTGGTCCTGTCAGCAAGATCCTTATCCCATGAATGAATTAAGAAATTCTTAATCATTTTTGAAACATGCATAAAAGTATGCATGTTTCAAAAATCCCAATACCAATTATCTGAGTATATCACATAATTGTTAGGGACAACTTTATTCTTTGCATGGTACAAAGGACAGCATATTGCATATGTTTATTACAATTTGTCCTTGGAACAAAGACCACTACTAGTTCTTGATACTTACCATATAGTACACTTCCACTTTTTAAGCGAACTTGAGTAAAAAGTGGTCCAAAGGCATGCCGTCTATTTTCCATGACCATAATTTTGTTATAATTCTAGCACTTGCCCTTTTGAGTTTAGTACAAAAGATGTGTTTTATGATAAGTAATTGCATTCATCTCTCATCTTTCTCTCTAATAAATATCCTTATCTCCATTTTATTGTAGAATTATGGTCATTGCTGTTGTGATCTATCCAATTTCTAGGCTGCAAGTATATCATAATCTATACACCCTTCCACTTCCTTGCATCCTCAAAGTGAAATCAAAACTTATTGCACAGCCACTTGCTCTTTCTCATCCAAATCGTTAATATTTACAACAAACAACAGGGGACCCAGCATTGAATCCCTGCAGCACACCACTGGTCACAGGACTCCTGGCTCGCAACCTTGGTGTGATATTCAATTTCTGGATGAACTTCTGACTGTATAAACACGCTTTCTCTAACATCTCCTGTTTCCAGGTCTGTAGCGTTTCTTCAGCTCAGCTAATCTGCTGCTGTACCTTCCATATATTTTCTACCTCCAGACTAGCCAAGCTCCCATGTTTCACTGTCAGAAAATCTGTGGATCATATTAAGGTGTGCTCTTCACACCCAACACAAAAACAGAAGTAAAGGAGCAGGAGTGGGTGACCTGGCCCCTCAGGCCTGCCCCACATCTCAATAATGACCAGGTTGCAGCTCCTCTTCTCTGCCAGTTCCTCACATCCCTCAATTCACCGATCTTTCAAAATTTTATCTACTTCCTCTTTAAACACCTCCAATGATCCAAGCCGTCACAATACTCCAGGCAGACAGTTTCAGAGATCACTTTCTGCAAGAAGAATCATTCTTATGCTCACTGTCTTGCATTGATGCACTGCCACAGTTTCAAAGTTCTCACCTTTATTTTCAAATCCCTCCATGGGCTTCCCTTCCCTTTCCCTGTGTTGTCCTTCAGGCCCTCTAACTCTCCAAGAGCTGGTATCAGCATGTCCATGCCAACTGCAACATTTCTCATAGGTTGTTTGGACAGTCTGCAGCAAGATTATTTGATCTGCAGTGAATTCTTGTACCACATACCCTTTGTCTTGAAACCCTTGTGAGCTGTCTGATTATGTTCACAGTCCCCAATGGCAAGTAGCAAACTCTTCCACTGAACTACTTGCTACTGGGGACTGTGAACATTCCCATTGCTTGAAAAATATTAAATCATTATCCATTTGATATATGGAACTAAGACTGCTCAAAATGGACTGTTCTTGACTCTGGAACATCTCACTTGATGTTTTGCTCTGCAGGTTTGTGTCTCAGCCTTGCACTGGCCTTCACAGATGTTTCAGTAATGGTCACCTTTGGCTGTACTAACCAGATGCATTCTAATGCAATTACTACTTCATTTGCTGATCCACGGCGAAGTAAACCATGCACACAACCCTTGCTGTCAAACACTCAAATGGCCTCCCCATCTTTTACTCCCACAGCCTTGCAGAATTTGCACACACACGACCTACTGATTTCCCACTGAACCCATTTGTAACATCCACATGACATAATTGTGAGGAAGACTATGCTGCCGTTCCCAATACTGTGGGCTTGTTTCCTGCCTCACCTAAGAGTCATATTCTGAAATAACATCATATTTTTAAGCTCCATCTCCACGTTGTGATTATTCTGCAGGCTCCCTCAAGGGCTAGACCCAGCACACCAAATAGCTTTGTCTGAATTCTCTCATTCGCCAGGCTACACACTCATCTATCCAGCAGAGCCTGAATTAAAAAGTCCATCCATTACACCTTTTAACTTGAGTCTTCACATGTCCATGCATTCTCCAATTGTTTCCTCTGGTCACTGGTTGCACATGCCAAACTTGCAACTCTTGAAAATCTCTGAAACAGTTGTATTAAAAATGTTCCTTCAAGGCTTTTACAATGTCCTTGTAAGAGACCTCAGCTGTAGTTTCTGACACCTGCAGGCTCATCAATGTCATATGTGTTTCCTGTGCCACCACTAGCTTCTCTCTTCTTACAAATGTCCACTTTGCTCTGTTCTATCATGTCTCACTCTTAATGATAGTGCTTACGAACATATTATGGTATAGAAGGAAGCCATTCAGCCCATCAAATCAATGCTGGCTCCTATCACTCCCATTCCCCCTCGCTTTATTTCCCTGTGGCCCTGGAACTTATTTCCTCTCACATACCCATCAATTACCCCCAGATTCTTTTTGCCACTTACCTACACTGAGGGATAATTTTATGTAGCCAGTTAACTTACCAGCATGTCTTTGGGAGGTCGGAGAAAACCAGCATAACCAGCAGAAATCCACACAATCACGGAGAGAACATGTAAACTCCACACTGACAGTACCTTTGGTCAGGATTGAACTCATGTCCATTGAGCTGTCAGACGGTGGCCCTAACTGCTGCCCTTAAGAACATTTGCCTTCAGGAACATTCCCACTTGTTTCATGTATGGGACAAATTCCTGACACTGAGCATACTTCTGCAGATTGTCGACATATTCACACCTGCATTACCTGCCGTCATCACTAGGCTTCCTGGAGTACCCTGTTCTCTGCACATTTCATTTACTGCCTACTACTACCTCATGCCGCAATATCCCAAACGTAGCGCAAGTGCAGATTCTGAAGGCTTTTTGGTTACTGAAGAAAGGATCAGAGATAAAGCTACCTACAAAACATCTTTTATTGAAGACCATCAACTCTGAACTGACAGAAGTTGCTGATGCAATAAGGTATCAAAGGTTTTACACTACATGGTACACTCCTTGTCTCCTTGTAGAGGTAAAGTTGTTATATTCCGTTTCTGAAATTTGGTTCTACTGCAATGGAATGATATTTCAGAAGCAGAGCAGCTGCATGGAATAAATTTCTACCCACTTTACTAATACTGATTGAAGGATAATTATAGGACAGGACACCAGAGGTTGATCACATTATCCTCTTCAAAACAGTGTCATGGGAGTTTTATGTATAACTGAGAGAACACACTGGACCTCAGTTGGACATTCCATCTAAAAGCTTGCAGTGCAGTATTTCCTTCATACTGGACAAGACTTAAATCCAAAAGTCATTTACTCAGAATGTTACTACAGGGCTGCAGCTCACATGAAACACCAATACAAAGCCTAGGTACTATTTTCTAGCTTTTACCAACTTCATATGTTTAAGCATATGTTTGGTTATTTTATATTCCCTCACAGTTAACAGGTGGGGCAGTCTCTGCTGTGAACCACTCAGCTCCGATACATCCTGTATTAACCTTATGTTAGGAAACCCATTGTATAAAAGTGAAAAATGCACTTGCAATCATTCTTCTGAAACTGAATTTTAACTATTTCAGACCTTATGAACTGATGAAGTAGAGTGATGTAAAACTGTGATTTGTAATCTATATCAAAAGCTTCATTCAGCTTAAAACTAATCATTAAAGTGAGCGACTGATGGTACTACACGGTACTTACAGGAACAAAGTAAATGGTTGGAAACCGCTTCACAGAAGATCGAAATGAACCCTGACCGGATGGTGGAAAGAAGCCAGTTTTACTAACCCTGCAAGAAATGTAAAGAGTAATGAACACATTGGAGGAGGCACATGGATATCATTCAAACAGAAAATCCCAATGTCCCAAACAAGAGGCCAGATTGTTGAAGTATATTAGAATAATTTCATCACTGAACAGAACAGTGAAGTAGGCTTTATTTTTAAATGCTCAAGACCTACTGCTATATCTGTTGCAATGACAGAAGGAAAATGCTTGTGACAAGTGCTGCTAAAATAGTTGATTGTGGCATCTCATTATTTGCAGTGTGATATCACTGATTCACTAGTGAAATGAATGTATCATTTTTATTTAGCATATATTTCAAAGTATATTGTTTAATATTATAATAAAAGATGTTATAACAACAAATGTAGCTACACTTAATAACATTGATCACAAAATTGATCTGGTTCAGCAATGTGTTCTTTGGGCAAGGAACTCTACCATCCTTACCCAGTCTAGCCATTATGTCACTTGTGAGCTACAGAAATGTGGTTGACTCTGAAATGACCAAGCAAGCCACTCAATGAATGGGAGGCAGTGTATCTGGCATACTGCCTGATTTATGGGCACAAAACAGCCAGCTATTAGATACAGTATTATAACTAACATACAGATCAACTTTTGTTTTAGGCAAGATGTTTATATCATTCTTTGACAATACTTGACAGGCTTTTAGTTTGAGCCAGTTACAGCAGATCAAGGAGGCATCTTCTCAGGGACAGATGGGAGATGGAAACAAATGCTAACCTTGCTACTACTGATGCCTGCAAGCTGTAAATGAATAAAAAAAACTAACGGATAAGAATATACAAGTTTACATTTAACAGAATCATAAGATCCTTCCCACTGCAGTGATATTGTAAAATTCGGATCCACTGATGTTGGCAGATTATGGATTTATGTAAATTATTATTTATTGTGTAATTATGATTTCATTAGAATGAATGGGAATTCATGACTTAACTAGGAAATATGGTCACCTAGTAATTATGACATGGATTTATTTATTTGTGAAACTATGATACACAATGGAAACAAAAGCACTTACATTCCTGTGATGGGTAAGGAAGGTATATTTTAGTTGCTCTTCAAAGAACAATCACAAACCTTTGCATCACCTTAGCCATAATGAACTTTCATAAGATTCCTTACAACTCTTTTCTTCCAAATCATTTAAGTTGCAGTGTAAATTAGCCCTTCTTCCTTTCAGTATCCTTACCCATGCAACAACAAATGTTGTTCAGCAATACCATTAAAGATCTATCTCTTTAAATATGTCAAAACAGCTGGAGTTGATTCAAATATTATTGAGACTGTTGGGTGCACAGTAATATTGTTTTCTAAATACATTTAGGTATTAATTATGAAGTGGCTGGCTTTGTTCATGGAAGGACAGTAATGGGGTAATGGAAACATTCTTGGGAAAAGACATCAGTATTAGTGAAGGCTTTAGGAAAGAATACGTCATGAGAGATCGCAACAGGAAGGCAGGGTGGTGAAGGATAGTATCACTGCTTTCGAGCAGTGGAATTGAGTTTTAGATAAAACTAAAGTTTGATCTAACTAAAATGACTTCACTGCTGCAGCTTGTTTAAGCATGTTACCTCTGTACCCTTCTTGGAGAGTGAAGCCACACTTACTTGGCTGATGGCTTTTCAAATATAGGAGTTCTTAAGTTGTATGATTGCACAGAAAGGTTGTCCTGCAAAAGTTCATTGATAAATCTTTACAAAATGGAAGATTCTGGTGCATTTACTATGTTATTAATAATTTCTATTGTCTAAAGCTATTGTTTGTCTTACTAAATGTGCTATTACTCATTTCCTGCAACATTTTGTGCAACACTTCCTGTACTGTTTTTATTTCATTCTTAACCATAGGTAAATTTAGCTTAACTTGTGCAAATGTTCTAGTTAAACTTATTCCACCACCAAAATAAACTAAAAATAATTACTTTCTTCAGACTTGGTGCAGTTATAAGAAAGCTCAAAGTTATTTAACAATAGTTCTTAACACTGGAACAATTTATTTCATGTACTTGCAGATGCATAGCAATCTTGATGCTGTGCTTTTCTGCTCCCTCTGAACAGGACACAGAGGGCCCACAGAGTCTCCACATGTTATCTGGCATGCTAATCACGGAAAGGTTCTAATCTACAATCTGATTTGTAGATGAACACAGTTCATTTCAAGAATTTTCAGACTTAAAGGAAGTAACATCCACATTCTGCTATATATGGTATAACATGTTGTTGTCTTTATAAAACTGTGCATCCTGTGACTTACTGTGGAAGCCATCATGGGGAATTCACTAGTGTTATACTAAAAATTTTGCATTAACTCATCCCAGTGACGATGTAATAATGTTTCTCACATGTCAATGATTTATATCAAAGCTTCTTGCAGATCATCCAAATGGCCAATATCCATGTTGTGAATTAAGTTTATTATATCTGACTGAAATTTCTTCTGTGCACATTTCTTAGTGAAGAGAAGATAACCAATTAGATCAATAAAAATACTGAGATGTCTTTGTTCCCCTTTCCCCTACATTTTGTAGAGTTAGATAGGGTGAAGATAACAAATGACAAAGAATGAAGTGATTCTTAGGTTCCCAAAAAGCAACAACAAAATTGGAGAGTGAATTAATCAGGAAATAAGATAAGCTTATTGTGAAGATAAAACATTAGTCATGAAGACTTAAATCTCCAAATAGACTCGGCATGTAACTGGCAAAATTTGTTTGGAGGACAAGTTCATAGAATTCATTTAGGACAGTTCTGGGAGGAATATATCATGGAATCAACTGGGGAACTGGTTATTTTGGGCTTTATCCAAATCTATATCCTTTAGATACAAAAACGTTTTTATTCCCCTTTCTTAGTAGAAGGGACTGGAGATATGGGATATGGAAGCTAGGGTAGTGGTATGCTTCTCCTGCATGATGTGGGAGATCAGGGACATTTCCAAAACTCCTGGTAACTATACCTGCAGGAACAGTGTCGAGCTGCAACTCCTGTCAGACAGCAATGAGCAGCTGGAGCCGCAGTTACACTCACTATAGAGTATCCAGGATGCACAACATGTGGTAGGTAATATGTTTAGCAACAAGGTCACGTTGTAGGTACAGAAAGAAAGGAGATGGGTGACCACCAGTACATGCTGTAAGTGCAGGCATGTAGTGCAGGAGCTCCCGGTGGTCCTTTCCCTCTCAAACAGGGTATACGGTTTTGGATATTACTGCGGGGGATGGTCTCTCAGATCAAAGTGGCAGCAGCAGCCAAGTTTGTGACACCATGGTTGGCTCTGATGCACAGCAGAGGAGTGATGTATTTTGGGTTGTCAAATAGGACAGATACAGTAAATGGTAGGACACCAAGGAATCTCAGCAAATAGAGGGACTTGGAAGTCCAAGTCCAGAGTTCCCTGCAACACGGGTTGATAGCGTGGTGAAGAAGGCATACAGCATGCTTGCCTTCATAGGTCAGGGCACAGAATGTAAGAGTTGGGATGTTATGTTGCAACTTTACAAAACACCGGCAAGGCTGCACTTGGAGTTCGTGGCTGTCAACATCCTGGAGCACCTAGCCTGGGCCTAGCACATAAATGCAACCCTGAAGAATGCTACTTTCTTAGATGTTCAAAGAGATTCGGCATGTCATTAAAGATGCTGACAAACTTCTACAGATGTACAGTGGAAAGCATTCTGACTGGTTTCATCACAGCCTGGTATGGAAACTCCAATGCACAGGAACACAAGAGGCTACAGAGAGTAGTGGACTCAGCCAGTTCCTTCATAGATATCTCTCCCCACCATCGAGGATATCTACAAGAGGCAATGTCTCATGAAGGTGACATTGATCATCAAGGACGCTTACCATCTGGGCCATGCCCCCTTCTCGATGCTGTCATTAGGTACAGGAGCCTAAAGAGCTACCCCTCAAGGTTCAACAACAGCTTCTTCCCCACTGCCATCAGGTTTTTGAACGGACCTGTAAAACCCTAACACTACCTCAGACTATAGTTCTTTTTCTCTCTCTCAATTTATACTTTGTTATGTAAGTTATGCATAATTTATGTTATTTTAAGTTTATGTTAACTTATGCTATCATGTCTGTAATGTCAAAATCAAAGTCAAAGACAAGTTTATTGTCACATGCACAAGTACATGTATGCACAGGCACAATGAAAAACTTACTTGCAGCAGCATCACAGGCACATAGCATCATATAAGCAGCATTCACAAGAAAAACATAAATTAAACATAAATTATACACAATTTTTACAAGAAAGAATTCAATTAGAACAAAAAGAACATAAAGTCTATTTTAGTGCAAGATGATCAAAGTGATTAGGGTCATGCTGGCTGGTTCAAGAAGCGAATGGTTGAAGGGAAGTAGCTGTTCTTGAACCTGTGGTGTGGGACTTCAAACTTCTGTACCTCCAGCCCAATGGTAGCTGCAAGATGGCATGGCCCAGATGGCGGGGATCTTTGATGATGGATGTTGCCTTCTTGAGGCAGTGCCTCCTGTGGATAGATACTACCGAAGGTGGGGAGGGATGTGCCCGTGATGTATTGGGCTGGGTCTCTGCAGCTTCGTACTGAAGGAAAAGTGCCAAAAAAATTTGTAAAATTTGGAAAAATTGAAAGAACTGGAAAATCTCTTTAAGGATTTTAAGGGATGCAGAGGTGTACTCAAAAGGAAATCAGGAGAGCAAAAAGGGGGCGAGAGATAACTTTGGCAGCAAAGATTAAGAAAAATCCAAAGAGATTTTATAGGTATATTAAGGGAAAAAGAGTAACTAGAGAGAGAATAAGGCCCCTCAAAGACCAAAGGGGACACCTTTGTGTGGAGGTGCAGGAGATGGGCAAGGTCCTTAATGAAAATTTCTCCTCTGTTTTTACCATGGAGAAAGACGTGAAGACCTCAGAACTAGGAAAAGTAAACGGGGATGTCTTGGGGACAGTCCGCCTTACAGTAGAGGGGGTGCTGAATGTCTTAAAAGGTATGAAGGACAAATCTCCAGGACCTGACCAGGTTTGTCCTAGAACACTGTGAGAGGCTAGAAAAAAAATTGTGGAGCTCTGGCTGAGATATTTGCATCAGCCACAGGTGAGGTGCCAGTAGACTGGAGGATAGCACATGTTGTGCCTTTATTTAAGAAGGGCTGCAAAGAAAAACCTGGGAACTATAGACCAGTAGGTCTAACATCTGTGGTAAGTAAGTTACTGGAGAGGATTCTAAGGGATAAGATATAAGTACATCTGGAAAGACAGGGGTTGATTAGGTGTAGTCAGCATGGCTTTGTGCATGGGAGATCATGTCTTACAAACTTGATTGACTGAGTTTTTTGATGAGGTGACCAAGAAAGTTGATGAGGGCAGGGTGGTAGATGTGGTTTATATGGACTTCAGTAAGGTCTTTGATAAGGTTCCACACAGTAGGCTGCTTTGGAAGGTTAGATCGCATGGAATCCAGGAAGAGATGGCTAATTGGATACACAATTAACTTGATGGTGGGAAGCAGAGGGTGATGGTAGAAGGTTGTTTCTCGGACTGGAGGCCCATGACTAGTGGTGTCCCTCAGGGGTCAGTGCTGGGCCCATTGTTGTTTGTCATCTCTATCAACAATTTGGATAAGAATGTACAATGGTTAGTAAGTTTGCAGATGATACTAAAATAGGTGGTATAGTGGACAATGAAGAAAGTTATCAGATATTACAGGGGGATCTTGATCAGCTGAGTAAGTGGGCTGAGGAATGGCAAATCGAATTTAATTTGGTTAAGTGTGAGGTGTTGCATTTTGGAAAGTCAAATCCAGGTAGGAATTTCACAGAGAACGGCAGAGCCCTGGGGAGTGTTGTAGAACAGAGGGACCTTGGAGTACAAGTGCATGCCTCACTGAAGGTGGAGTCACAGGTAGACAGGATGGTGAAGAAGGCTTTTGGCACGCTGGCCTTCATAAGTCAGGGCATTGAGTATAAAAGTTGGGAGATCATGGTGCAGTTCTACAGGATGCTGGTGTGGCCACACTTGGAGTATTGTGTTGTTTTGGTCGCCCTGCTATAGGAAAGATGTTACTAAACTGGAAAGAGTGCAGAAAAGATTTACAAGGATGCTGCCAGGACTTGAGAGACTCAGTTATAGGGAAAGGTTGGACAGGCTAGGACTTTAATCCTTAGAACGTAGGAGACTGAGAGGTGATCTTATAGAGGTGTACAAAATCATGAGGGGCATAGAAAGTGTGAATGCACTCAGTCTTTTTCCCAGAGTTGGGGTATCAAGAACTACAGGGCATAGGTTTAAGGTGAGAGGGGAAAGATCTAAGAGGAACTTGAGGGGCAACCTTTTTACAGAAAGGGTGGTATCTTTGTGGAATCAGATGCCAGAGGAAGTAGGTAAGGTAGGTACAGTAACAACTTTTAAAGGATAGATGGACAAGTACACGGATATGAAAGGTTTAGAAGGTTATGGGCCAAATGTTGGCAAATGGGACTAGCTTGGATGGGCATCTTAGTCGGCACGGACCAGCTGAGCTGAAGAACCTGTTTCTGTGCTGAATGACTCTATAACCTGATAGATTACATCCCAGGATTCCAAAAGAACTAACATTAGAAATAGTGGATGTAGCAGTGATGACCTTCCAAAATTCCCTGTTCCAGAACAGTCTAGCAGATTTGTTGATAGCAAATGTAACACTGCTATTTAAGAAAGGAGGGAGAGAGAAGTATAAGGAACTGTAGACCAGTTAGCCGAACATCAGTTGTTGATAAAATGATAGAATTCATCATTAAGGATGTGGCAGCAGAACATTTAGAAAATCTAAATTTGCTTACGCGTAGTTGGCAGGATTTATAAATGGACAATCATTGTTGATATATCTAGTAGAGTTTTTTGAGAGTGAAACAAGTAGGGTACATAAGTGGAACAGGTGGATGTAGCTTTTCTGGATTTTCAAAAGACACTTAATTAAGTACTTAAAAGGCTGTTATATGAAATAAAGACTCATGAGATTGAGAGTAATATATTAGCTTACACAGAGAATTGGTTAAAGAACAGAAAGCAGATAGCATAAATAAATGGGTCAAGTTCAGGTTTACAGATTGTTATTAGTGGGGTCCCACAGGAATCAGGCCTGAGTCCTCAACTACCCCCAACATGTAAAAAGTGTGATGTACCCTAGAAAAGAAGTGAGCTGTGGGGAATTTGCAACATATTTACAAAGGGATAATTCGCCATCCCACTCTGACCTTTCTGCCTGTGACCTGCAGCACTGTTACAATGAGGCCCAACACAAGCTTGAAGAACAACACCTCACCTTCCTTCTGGGCATGTTACAGCCTGCCAAATGCAATATCAACTTCTCCAACTTTAGGCAATTAATTATTTATTTCAGTCTATATCAGAACTGGCTATTTCTGCCTACGATCATTTTGGCTCGGTTTTTCCTTTTCTGTTCATAAAGTCTGACTTGCTGAGCACGTCTCACATCTTTGCCATTAAAAACACATTACACAGACAAAGAAATTTAATGTACTTGTAACTGTACCCATTTAATTCATTTGGACTCAGCCTTTCAGAAATATTCCCTTTGTTCTACTCATTCCTCCCCACTTTCTCTCGAACTGAAAATTAACTTGTTTTCTCTCCTTACCTAGCAGTTTTGATGAAGGATTCAGACCGGAAACATTAACTGTTTCTCTTTCCATATATGCTACCTGACCTGCTGAATGTTTGCAGCACTTTCTGTTTTTATTTCAGATTTCCAGCATCTGGGGGTTTTGGTTTTTATTTCCTTTGGACTACACCGTGGAATTTAGGGTTCTGAGAGGATATACTTGTCTTGGAGGTATAAAACATAGATGGATTCCCACAGAAGCTTCACTAGGTTACCAATGCCATATGACTGAAAATTGCCTTTATTTAAACACCACATTTAACAAATAAACTTGCACTTTCACCTTTTTAATTTGATCTGAAAGAATATCTTACCTCCAATCTTTACCCTCCTGAAATTATTTGCATTTGATTAATCTTTTCATACTCAATTTGCTAACTTGACTTGTGACACCAGGGTTTGTTGTCTCTTCAGCATTTCCCAACAAACAACATTTGAACACCTAAAGAGCATACGTGTAAAATAGTATCAAAATCAGGTTCAAAAAGATCTATGGAAAATTCATATAGAGTTGAACAGCACAGAAATGGGCCCTTTGACCCACTATGTCCATGCTGACCTTTCTGCCCGTCCACACTATCCCTTTTGCCCTCATTAGGCCCCTATCCTTCTATGCCTTGTATACAGTATTTCAGTGCCTGTATAAATGTCTCTTAAACAGTTATTTTATCTGACTCTATCGCCTCTGGCAGCAAGTTCCAGACATCAACCACTCTCTGCATAAAAAAACTACCCTCAGATCCCCTTTAAAACTCCTTCTTCTCACCTTAAACTTATGCCCTTTTGTTTTAGATACTCCTACCATAGGAAAAAGATTCTGACTATCTACCCTATGCCTCTCATAATTTTATATACCTCTCTCAGGTGACCCCTCAGCCTCCTTCGCTCCAGGGAAAACAGGTATTGGTTTATTATTGTCACTTGTACCGAGGTACAGTGAAAAACTTGTCTTGCATACTGATCATACAGATCAATTCATTACACAGCCTATCCAATCTCTCCTCATAACTAAAGTCCTCCAATATCCTGGTGAATCTCCTCTGCACTCCATCTAGTGCAACAATATCCTTTCTATAGTGTAGTAACCAGAACTGTACACAACACTCCAAGTGTAGTCTAACCAGTGTTTTGTGCACTGGTTACACTGATGCATCTGATCCAGTCAGATTCTGTATATTAAGCAGAGTAAGTATCTCCAATTTACTGCAGAGTTTTCATAGCAATAAACTGTACAACATGGTTGATTTAATTAAA
Organism: Pristis pectinata; assembly: GCF_009764475.1. Lineage (NCBI taxonomy): Eukaryota > Metazoa > Chordata > Chondrichthyes > Rhinopristiformes > Pristidae > Pristis > Pristis pectinata. The sequence continues at coordinate 120,261,775 of NC_067407.1, forward strand.
ATTGGAACCCTAACCACCTGAGCTGGAAGTTTATTGCATCCACGCCTGTTACGTTCAGTTCCTATCATGAAGTTTTTTCCAAGACATCACAAGACACCAATCAAAAAACAACACTGCATTTTTTTCTTGATCAAGATGCTAGTGAAGGGTTTCCTCACATTGGAATTCGAGGTACCCTTAAGTTTGCTTCCTGACTCATCAGACCCTGCAGTGTGTGGGGTGGTTCCAAATCTCAGTTTTAATATTGAAATATAGATACTGCTCCTTTGACCCTTCCTTGCTTGCTCCAGGTACATTGTGGGAGTGTTCCCATCTGGAGCCCTAGTCCAGGTAGCACGGTAAAATCAGACTGGAGTCTTGCATATAGGAATGACATCCTGAGTCTATCTGTTTTTGATAGACTTTCTGATGGGTGTTCCCACACCCTCCATTGTTTAGAGTATGTGAGGCTCTAAGCTTGGTTGTAGCCCATGTAGCAAAAGGTAAGCGCACAAGGATGGCAATGGGAACTGCTGAATATCTCAAGGAGGTAAGTGTTAATAATTAATTACTTTGTATTATGGAGGAAGAGACTCTCTAAGATAAAGAATAACTTTGAAATAATGTGAGAAGGAAATACACATTGTCTTCTGCTTTTAGAATCTGTATTATACAATGTTAGAATAATGAAATATGTGACTGTGATCTATGGTTTAACCTCGATGGCAAGGATAACAGAAATAGATTGTGGAATCCATTTCGAAAGGCAAAACACTGCAGATGCTGGAAAGCAGAAAAGAGAAAATTCTGAAAATGTTCAGCAGGTCAGGCAGTGTCTGTGTTTAGAGAATCAGCGTTAAAATTTCATTTCAAAGACCAGGAATCCACTTATAGCACTGAAAGATACAGGTTAATTTTTTTAAAGAAGTTAAGATAGGTTGATTCTTGGATACAGAGTAGCAATGGAATCACTAATTTATTTCTCTATTCCCAGTCCAAAGAATCATTGCTATCTACTTATCTTTCCCAGGAAGTAACATTGGATGAGAGAAGGATTGTGCTCTGCTGTTCTGCTCTCTCTCCTTAGTTAATGGAAAAAGCATATTGATGTTCATCATATTGGCTCACAGCTGAAGAATGGCTGCTTAGGTAATGCAATGGAATGGAAGTGGGGAGTGATTGTTGTGAGGAGGAAGCTAGCACCCCTAAAACCTTAAAATAAAGGAAAAGACTTTTTTTATTCATTCAAGGGTCATAGGCTTCACAGGCTGTGCCAGCATTTAATTGCCCATCCCTAGTTGCCCTTGAGAAGGTGGTGATGAGCTGCCTACCTGAACTGATGCAGTCCTTGAGGTGTAGGTATAACCACAATGCTGTTAGGAAGAGAGTACCAGGATTTTGACCCAGTGATGGTGAAGGAAAAGTGATATACTTCCAAGTCAGGATGGTGTGTGGCTTGGAGGGGAACTTGCTGGTGGTGATGTTCCCATGCATTTGCTGCCCTTGTCCTTCTAGCTGGTGGAGGCTGTGGGTTTGGAAGGTGCTGTCTGAGGAGCTTGGTGAGTTGCTGCAGTCCATCCTGTAGATGGTACAAACTGCTGCAGTCAGTGGTGGAGTGAGTGAATGGTTGCCTATCAAGCAAGCTGCTTGATGTTGAGCTTCTTGAGTACTGTTGAAGCTGCACTCATCCAGGCAAGTAGAGAGTATTCCATTATACTCCTAACTTGGGCCTTGTAGATGGTGGACAGGCTTTGGGGAGTTAGGAGGGAGTTACTTGCCACAGGATTCATAGCCTCTAACCTGCTCTTGTGGACACATTATGTATATAACTACTCCAGTTCAGTTTTTGCTCAATGGCAATCCTAGGATATTGATAGTGGGGAATTCAGTGATGGTAATGGCATTGAATGTCAGGGGTTGATCTGGATTTTCTCTTGTTGGATATGATCATTGCCTGGCATTTGTACGGTGTGAATGTTACTTGCCACCTACTAGTCCAGGCCTGGATATTGTCCAGCTCTTGCTGCATTGGGTTGTGGACTGCTTCATTATCTGAGGAGCTACGAATGGTGATGAACATTGTGCAATCATCAGCAAACATTCCTATTATAGACTTTACAGTTATAGGAAGGTCATTGATGAAGCAGCTGAAGATGGTTGAGACTAGGATACTACCCTGATGAACTCCTGCAAAGATGTCCTGTGTCTGAGGTGATTGACCTCCAACCACCATAACTATCTTCCTTTGTGTTGGCTATGATTTCAACCAGCAGAGGGTTTACCCAATTCCCATTGACTCCAGTTTAGCCAATACAATTAAATGCTGCCTTGATGTCAATGGGAAGTTACTCTCACTTCACATCAGGAGTTCAGCTCTTTTATCCATGTTTGGACAATGTAATGAGATCAGGAGCTGAGTGACTTTGGCGGAATTCAAACTGAATTTCTGTGAGCAGGTTGTTGTTAAGCAAGTGCTGCTTGATAGCACCATTGATTATCCCTTCCATCACCTTGCTGATGATTAACAGTGAACTAATGGGGCAGTAATTGGCCAAGTTGGATTTGTTCTGCTTCCTGTAGACAGGACATACCCAGGCAATTTTCCACATTGTCAGGTAGATGCCAGTGTTGTAGGTGTACTAGAACAGCCTGGAAATGGCATGGCAAGTTCTAGAGCACAGTATTATTGCTGGAATGTTGTCAGGGCCCATAGCCTTTGCTGTATCCAATGTCCTTAGTTGTTTCTTGATATCATGTGGAGTGAATCAAATTGGCTGATACTGGAATCTATCATGCTAGGGACCACTGGAGGAGACAGATGGATCATTTGCTCTGCACTTCTGACTGAAGCTTCAGCTTTCTCTTTTGCACTGATATGCTGGGCTCCCCATTGTTCAGAATGGGGATGTTTGTGGAGCCTCCTCCTCTAGTGAGTTGTTTACTTGTCTACGACCATTCATGACGGGATGAGGCAGGACTGCAGAGCTTAGATCTGATCCTTCGGTTGTGGGATTGCTTAGCTTTGTCTATTGCATGCTGTTTATATTGTTTGGCATACAAGTAGTCCTGTCTTGTAGCTTCACCAGGTTGATCCCTCATTGTGAGGTATGCCTGGTGGCTGCTCCTGGTATGCTCTCCAGCACTCTTCATTGAACCAGGGTTGATCCCCTGGTTTGATGGTGATGGTAGAGTGGGGGATATGCCGGCCATGAGGTTGCAGATTGTGGTTGAGTACAATTCTGCTGCTACTGATGGCCCACAGCACCTCATAGATAGGAAATAATTGTTTTCTGCCAAATTCTACAAAGCTGATTAATGGCAGCTAAAATAGCAAGTAACAAGAGAATAGTTAGAGACATCAGTCACTTCATTATTACTCTTAATAAACTGGTAATACTACTGTAAACATCATCTGCACACTATTTGCTCTAAGACATGCGAGGGCAAATGTTGATCCCTCACAGACAGAGACAGGAGAATTTATAATGGGGAATAAGGAAATGACAGAGGAAGTAAACACCCTCACGGAAGAAGACATGTAAAACCTGCCCGAATTACCAGAGAACAGAGGTTCTAGTGACGGTTGGAACTGAAGAAAATAAGTGTTAGTTAAAAAATAGTACCAGAGAGAAGTTCTAAGGCAAAAAGCTGATAAATCCAAATGACTCAAAGATCTGCATCCCAGAGTTTTGAAAGAGCTGGTTCAGAGCTGGTAAACATTCTGATTATCATCTTCCAAAATATAGATTCTGGAATTGTTCGATGGACTGAAGGACTAGTGGTGTCCCACAAGGATCGGTTCTGGGACCTCTACCTTTTGTGATATTTATTAATGACTTAGATGAGGGGGTGGAAGGGTGGGTTAGCAAGTTTGCAGATGACACAAGGATTGGTGGTGTTGTGGATAGCGTGGAGGGCTGTCGAAACTTACAGAGGCGTATTGATAGGATGCAGAGCTGGGCTGACAAGTGGCAGATGGAGTTCAATCCGGAGAAGTGTGAGGTGATACACTTTGGAAGGACAAACTCCAAGGCGGAATACAAGGTAAATGGCAGGATTCTGGGCAGTGTGGAGGAGCAGAGGGATCTGGCGGTTCATATCCACAGATCACTGAAGGTTGCCACACAGGTGGATAGGGTAGTTAAGAAAGCTTATGGGATGTTAGCTTTCATAAGTCGTGGGATCGAGTTTAAGAGCCACGAAGTAATGATGCAGTTTTACAAAACTCTGGTTAGGCCACACTTAGAGTACTGTGTCCAGTTCTGGTCGCCTCCTTATAGGAAGGATGTGGAGGCATTGGAAAGGGTGCAGAGGAAATTTACCAGGATGCTGCCTGGATTAGAGAGTATGGATTATGAAGAGAGACTAAAGGAGCTAGGGCTTTACTCATTGGAGAAAAGGAAGATGAGGGGAGACATGATAGAGGTATACAAAATATTAAGAGGAATAGATAGAGTGGACAGCCAGCGCCTCTTTCCCAGGCCACCAATGCTCAATACAAGAGGGCATGGCTTTAAGGTAATGGGTGAGAAGTTCAAGGCAGACGTCAGAGGGAGGTTTTTCACCCAGAGAGTGGTTGGTGCATGGAATACGCTGCCTGGGGTGGTGGTGGAGGCTGATACATTGGACAAGTTCAAGAGATTGTTAGATAAGCATACGGAGGAATTTAAGATAGAGGGACATGTGGGAGGAAGGGGTTAGATAGTCTCAGGAGTGGTTGGTAGGTCGGCACAACATGGTGGGCCGAAGGGCCTGTATTGTGCTGTATTGTTCTATGGTTCTAGACATGACCACACGATTTAAAGACCTGTTTGCCTAACATTAGTTGGAAGAAAATGCTGGAATCTGTAATGTAGGATGGACACCTTGAAAAGAATCTTAGGATTGAGGAAAGTCAGCATGGATTTATGGAAGGAAAATCATGTTTCACTGATCTACTGGGATGTGACCAGTAGAATAAATAAGTGGCAGCCAGTGGATGTGGTGCATTCAGTAAAGCTCCGCACAGGATGTTGGTCAACAAGGTTAGAGCACATGGAGTTGACCATATTGTACAGATATGTTTTGAGAACTGCTTATCAGATACAAAGCAAAGGATAGGAATAAACCAGTAAAAGATGTCTTATTGCATTTATATGGGGCCTTGGCGACACTGTTCTTGGAATTTTGTGTAAGGTTTTGGTCTTCTTATTCAAAAAGGTGTACACTTGTCATAGAAGGAGCGCAGCAAATTTCAATAGTTTAGTTCTGGGGATAGTGGATTTGCTGTATGAGAAGAATGTGAGCAGATCTATTAAAACTTCTAAAATTCTTGGATGTAGGGATGATTTTTTCCCTGGCTGAGGAATCGAGAATCTGCAGTGACAGTCTCAGAACAAGGGAGAGGACATTTAAGACTAGGATGAAAAGAAATTTCTTCACACGGTGGATTATGAATCTCTGGAATTCTCTACCTAAGAGGGTGTAGAGGCTCAGGCATTCAGTTTATTTAAACAGTGATTGATAGATTTCTAGATATTGAGGGATATGAGGATAGTGCAGGAAAATGGTGTTGAGGTAGAAGATCAGCTATGATCTTGATGAATAGCAGAATAGGCTCAAAAAGCCAAATGGCTTACGGCTTCTATTCTTACGATCATTTCCTTAGAGCAACATTAAGCTAATTAAAGAATAAATTCATAAGTACACATATCAATAAAGTAAAGCACGTCACCTTTTGAGATATAGGTGGTACGACTTTCTTTTTGGTGATGCTTTTGAGAGCTTTCAAAGAAGACGTATTCTTGCCCACCGGAGTTAAGATTAGTGGACTCTGACTAGCATTGGTCAACTGTGCACCTGACTATGATTCTGATGTACTGGAGCTGCCCTTGCCTTTCCTTTCAAAATTATATGTTCGTTTCACTGGATTTAGAACTCCCTCTTGAGTATATAAGTTTGTGGAATGTTTTCCAGGAAATGGCATCTCCTGAAAGCAAATAACGAGCTGAATTCAAGTTCTTAGCACAAGAATTTATGCTAAAGATCTAAACTAGATTTTAAAAGAATCCATGTAGGAAATTTGAAATTGAAGCAGCATGTGTTGCAACTACACCATGAGTTATTCAGAGAAAAGCAATTAATATTTTAACAGGAATTGTATGTCAGAACTACATTTTACCAGACAGACATGCCAATTCACATTGGTATAATATGCATACCTAAATTAATAATTAATATTTAACTTATTTTAAATGCAACTACTTTAAAAACTTCAGCTGCTCTGTGTTGATCAGTTATGTAATCCTACTTTTGGGAACTGTAGGCTCTTCTCCCTCACGTCCTTTAAAACTCATAAAACTCAAAACTTCTGTTCTCCAAACACCTGTTTTCTGACTAGTTGTTTGTTTGTATGTGTATATCCTAAAGATATTCTTTACAGTAACACTGTCTTTTAACACTAATTGTTGTTATTCGCATTAGTTATCATGACCCCAATCTGCCCAGAGATCACTGACACGAAACATTACTCACACCATACATGCTGTCAAACTCACTGAATACTTTCAGTGTTCTGTTTTTTACTACTTCCAATTTGAAGATTTTATAATACTTTATCCTTTTTTTAGCCGTTGACTGTGAAACTCAGTAAATGTAAGATTTATGAAATTCATTTGAAGCACAGACAGAATACATACTCGCATTTGGAAAAGCATAGGTTTATTAGGGAAAGTCAGCATGGCTTTATGTGGGAAAGGTCCCGTCTCACAAATTTGATTGAGTCTTGAGGAAGTGTATGAATGGTGACAGTGGACGTTGTCTACATGGACTTTTTTAAAGGTCTCTCATGGTAGACTGTCTAGAAGATGGGACTCACAGTGAGTTGGTAAGTTGGATACAAAATTGGCTTAATCACAGAAGACAGAAAGTAGTGGGGGATGGGTGTTTCTCTGACTGGAGGTCTGTGACCAGTGGTGTTACACAAGGATCAGTACTGGGACCTCCGTTGTTTACGATATATATAAATGATCTGGATGTAACTGTAACTGTTCTGATTAAATTTGCAGATGACACAAAATTGGTGGAGTTGTGGATATGAGGAAGGTTGTCAAGCATACAGCAGAATATACATCAGCTGGAAATTTTGGGGAAGAAATGGCAGATGGAGTTTAATCCAGACAAGTTTGAGGTGTTGCATCTTGGGAGGTCATATGCAAGAGGAAAGTACACAGTAAATGCGAGACCATTATGAGTGCTGATGTACAGAGGGATCTTGGGGGGCAGGTCCATAGCTCCCTGAAAGTGGCAACACAGGTGGGTAAGGTGGTAAAGAAGATTTACAGCATGCTTGCCTTCATCAGTCAGGGCACTGAGTATAAAAGTCATGAAGTCATGTTGCAGCTGTATAAAACTTTAGATAGGCCATATTTGGAGTATTGTATGCAGTTCTGGTCACCACACAATAGGAAGGATGTGGAGGCTTTGGAGAGAGTGCAGAAGAGGTTCACCAGGATGTGGCCTGGAATGAAGTGTATTAGCTATAAAGAAAGGTTGGATAAACTGGGATTATTATCTCTGAAGTATGACAGGCTGAGGGGCAACCTAACAGAAGCATACAAGTTATGAGAGGCATAGATAGGTCATATAGTCAGAGTTTTTTTCCCAGAGTGGAAGCATGAAATACATAAGTTTAAGGTGAGTGGGGGAAAGTTTAAAGGAGATTTGTGAAGCAGGTTTTTTTATACAAAGAGTAGTAGGTGCCTGGAATGTGCTGTCAGGGGAGGTGATAGAAGCAGATACAATAGCAATGGTTCAGCAGCATTAGACAGACACATGAACAGGCAGGGCAAAGGAGGGAGAAGGACCATATGCAGGTAGATGGTTTGGCGTAAAACATGGTGGTCTGAAGAGCCTGTTTCTATGCTGTACTGTTCTATGTCCATATGAGTATTGGTATTGGTTTATTATTGTCACTTGTACCGAGGTACAGTGAAAAACTTGTCTTACAAACCGATCTTCCAAGTCAATTCATTACACAGTGCAGTTACATTAAGTTAGTACAGAGTGCATTGATGTAGTACAGGTAAAAAAAACAATAACAGTACAGAGTAAAGTGTCACAGCTACAGAGAAAGTGCAGTGCAATAAGGTGCAAGGTCACAACAAGGTAGATTGTGAAGTCATGAGGTCATAGTCCATCTCATTGTATAAGGGAACTGTTCAATAGTCTTATCACTGTGGGGTAGAAGCTGTCCTTAAGTCTGGTGGTACATGCCCTCAGCCTCCTGTATCTTCTACCCGATGGAAGAGGAGAGAAGAGAGAATGTCCCGCGTGGGTGGGGTCTTTGATTATGCTGGCTGCTACACCAGACAACGAGAGGTAAGACAGAGTCCAAGGAGGGGAGACTGGTGTCCGTAATGCGCTGGGCTGTGTCCACAACACTCTGCAGCTTCTTGCGGTCTTGGGCAGAGCAGTTGCCATACCAAGCTGTGATACATCCTGATAGGATGCTTTCTATGGTGCATCGGTAAAAGTTGGTGAGAGTCAAAGATCTTGACACATATATGTTATTAAATTGGACAGAGATAAAAAGATAAATATTTTCCGTCCTTATTGTCATAAGATACCCTGTTCAATTGCAAAAATTTAAATTCCAGGTCAGGAAGGTGATAGAAGTCATCCTTCCCCCAATAGCCTCCAGCCCCCAACTCCACTTTTGAATCTCCTTGGAAGGCTCTGCTCTGCCAGAATTAAGAGACACTACTGGCCAACTATATGATGAATTGGATGATTGCCTGTGAAGGATTTTGAGAGATATTTGGGGGATATCACTGGTGGGAAAGGAGCAAGGAGAACAGAAGAATAGACTTCCCCGTTGCTCTTGAAATCCAGATTTATCTCCTTACTTAGTTTTAATTTCCACAGATGTGGGCATTGTTGGTGGCAAGTCCTCCTCCATTTTTGGTCATACCCAATTCATGAAGGTCAATAATTTCTTGTCATGTCTATCTGATTCTTTATAGATACTGCCTGACCTTACCACAAGAAAATCTTTGTTGAATATCTCAAGGACCTTGCAAAGATAGGACCTCTCAGACAATCAGGTGACCTCGAATAGCCCTTCTGGACTATTCAATAGTCCGGAAAATCTGCTTGTCCAGCAGCCCCAAGGGGCTGGACAATTTTACCTTACATTTAAAAAGTTCAGAAAATCACATTGAAGTCCATGTAAAAAGTATGCTTTACAGAATATAAGGTGTTACTCCTGGGCCAGATCTCAGGCAGTAAAGGGGGCACATGCCCTATCGAAAATTGCTTAGACTGCATGCAGAAGGCGCCAATACTGCAGTATCTTGGAGCACATCAAACTTGCTACAGTACCCACTATATCCATCAAAATCCCAAGTACTTTTTGTCAGTCACAATTGTAAAGATTACTTTTAATTCACTGATACTCTCTTCACTGGTATATCTGGAAAATAATGGGGACTGAAGTCTCAAAGTTCCAATGTGGCCAAATCTTCCCTTTAGAATACAATTTTGTTAATGAACTTCAAATTCTAGTGTTTTTGCTTGAACGTGAACAATGAACCACTTTCCAGTGAAACAGCACTAACATACCCCCTAGGATCTCATCAAATTTTGGCTATGTAAAGAAACTCTGTTATTAAATATATAAAATAGCTACATCCAAGTTAAAATTGGCAAGAGCATTGGTGGGTAAGTGAACAAAGGGCTTTCACAACCCTTAAATGTTGTTCTGCATTGCAAGGCCGGACGAATAAGAAAACCAAGTACTAGGATTAATTTCCAGAGGATATAAATGAAAAACAGGAAAGGTATGCTAAATCTGCAACAAATCTTGGTTAAAACACACTTAAGAGTGTTGTGGCAATATTGATAAAAAGACATGGAGGCATTGGAGATAGTGCAGGGAAGATGTACAAAGATAATACCAGAAATGCAAGGGCATATATATCAGGAAAGGATGGATAGATTCCTACGGAAAGGAAGCTGAATGCATGGTTGTCCTTAAAATTATGAAAGGTTTTGATGAAGTGGATTCTGAGAGAACGTTTCTATTTGTGGAGAACAGCATAACTAGAGAAAATCACAAATGCAACAGGGAATTCAGAAGGAATTCCCAAGGAGTGGTGAACATATGGAATTTGCTACCAGGAGTGGTTGAAATAAATCGTACAGATGGATTTAAGGGGAGGTTGACTTATTGGAGAAGAGGGAATGGAAGGTTATGTTGATAAATCTGGATGAGGAAAGATGGGAGGAAGCTCAGGTGCAGCATAAACCCCAGGGACAGGTTGGGTCCAATGGCTTACTTTTGTGCCATAAAACCTATTAAATGTCATTTAAGATATATTGTATAAGTGAAAATCTTACTACCATGCAGGTGTGATTATGATCCACTTACATGTTCTTCGATTTATTTCCAATGCCTTCTACACTTACATTGAAATTTTTTTGCCACCACCCTCCTTTAGTTGATTCCTGGTCTTCTGTTCCCGAATTACTTTTTTGCTGGAATGATCAGTGAAAATAATTTGACAGTTAGTGAATTTCTCAAACGAATGTGGCATCACAATCTACCAGAAACGATGGCTTTTAGTCAGAATTTCCCATTCCACTACCTTGTGATCACGGTTGATTTTAACATTATTGACGTCTTTAGTTTTAGCTTTTATTTTCAATTTGTTGCTTAAACTGCCTTTTTTCTTCGATATTTTTTCAGGGGGGTTGGAAGACGCTGTGTCCATGTTCATAACATTACCGGGATCCTAGTTACCAGCACAGCCCGACTGGTTGGGTTTTCCTTAACCCCAGACTTCACTTACTCACTGCCAGTTTGGTAGCATTTTTTTGTGGTTACTGACCACCGCCCCTTTTCAAACAAAAATAATCGCAAGAATATTCAGACTAAAATTAACCGTAGATTAAGCCGTGACAACGAGTGAACAGCCTGTTTGTATAATCGTCAGTTTAAAATAATTGAGTTTAAAGTGTTTTTAACACGGCTAAGAAAACCATTGCGGTCAGTGATGAACCCATTATGACGTGCTTTTGCAACTTTTTATGGATACAATTACTTCTGCTAGCGGTCTTCCCCTTCACCCCGTAAACCAAACTAGCTCCCGTCCCTTGTCGGATTTGCAGTTTGCTTTTTTTATGATTTAACTGCAAGAGTCTTCCTGGCACATTAGGTAACTGGTTAAATGAGATCATTAAAATACAAATGCTTAAGAAACATTGTTGTGTTGATAGATGTTCCTTCCAGGAGTCTCTTCCAGCTCCAATATTCACGACTTCCTCGAAGGATTTGGCGCCAGAGTGGTTGTACAGGATTTCCGGTTTATGCAACTCAACGCACACTTCCTCGCCACTATGAAACCAACTGTATAGGTCAGGAAACACGGACAAGACCAGGAAAACCATAGGCCACATCAACAGATCTGGTAATTGACATCAAGTAATATGGCTCAATAAGCTTCCAGCAGGAAAGAATAGAATTTCTTGGGGGCAATCCATTTATCTGAAGAATCACAAACGCGGAGGGAGTTTACTACACTTCCACATTTTGTAGAAGTAAATTTGGAAACTGAATTCTGCATCCAAGGTGAAATATTAAGAGAATTAGTAATCCTATTGACTCAGAGGACACCATTTTATACTTCCTTTGAGTTTGGAAAACAAAAGCTTTCGCTGCTATTGTGTTCTATTTTCTGTCCATGCTGCTGAAGACCCTTTTTATTCCATGGCCCTTCAATCTTGCTGATAAGCTTGTGACACCTAACCAAACGCCTTTTAGGAGTCCACATATACCACATCAACCCATTAAATAGAGCTAGAACTTATGAATTTTTATTCATCCAAAATTTCAACTACATATTCTTTTGCTACACATCTTCCACCTTGAACACGGCTGTAGTTAATTAGTACCCCCAATCATGCTCACTGCCTCTATGGGCAAATCAAGAGCAGATCTTGTATGACCAATCTGATGGAAATTTTTGAAGTAACAAAATGTATTGGTTGGTTGGGTTACTGACAAGGCTGGGTCCTGTAGGTTGCTAGTGAGTCTGGAAAAATGGGGTACCCTTTGAGTGCTTCTTTCAGACCATGATGCAACCAGACAGGATGCTTCCAACAGTACATCTGTAGAAGTTTAGTGTTTGGTGATACTTAAACCTCCTTCAGACAGACAATGGTTTTTTTTCCCCTTATGATTGCATCTATAACTGGGCCCAGCATAAGTCATCTGATAATGTTAATGCCCAGGAATTTAACATTGCTGACTCTACCCCAATGTAGACATTAAGGATGTCATTGTTCTAAAGTACTTTAAAAAAAATTGCTAGATCTGTAAGAAATGCAAGCCTCATTCTCAGGAGGCTTTGGGATGTGATAGCAGCTGGCCATAAACTTTGAATGCCCCCTTAAACAAATGGAAAAAAATTGACAACTTAAGATGTCGGTTTGGAAACAGTGAATTACACAATTCTCTCAATTGATCAGATTTATAGCTTCAGCATTACACTTTGCAAGCACAATCCTATTGAAATAAGTTAGACAACTAACAACATGTAGAAGCAGAGGATAAACACCAAAATAGTCAGCTATCAATTTTGGAGAAGGTAGGATTAATTTGTGTTGAGTATTGCAACACTTACAGTAGTTTAAGTGCTCTGCATAAAGTGGACA